>NC_066568.1:6914210-6921710 GCF_024679095.1 Eriocheir sinensis
AATAGAAAGAAAGAGAGGAAAGAAGAAAAGAAAAAAAGGAAGGAAAAAAATGATGGTGAGATGACAAGAAAGATGGAGGCGAAGAGAAGAAAAAGAAGAATACGAGAATGAATGAAAT
This sequence comes from Eriocheir sinensis, assembly GCF_024679095.1. NCBI lineage: Eukaryota > Metazoa > Arthropoda > Malacostraca > Decapoda > Varunidae > Eriocheir > Eriocheir sinensis. The sequence continues at coordinate 6,914,329 of NC_066568.1, forward strand.
GAATAAAAAATGAAAGAATTGATGAATACAAATTGAATGAAGAAAGAAATCCACGAAGGTAGAAAACAAAATTGGAAAACATAAATGACAACGTAAGAAGAAGAGGAAAGAAGGAAAGATAGAGAGGAAAAAAATAGATAGAAGATGAAAAGAAAGAGAAGGATGGTAAAAAGATGTAAGGAGAAAAAGAACGAGAGGAAGAAAGAGAGGGAGACATATATTAGAAAAAAAGAAGAAAAGAGAGAAGAAAGAGACGTGAGAAGTGAAAGATTGGAGGGAAAAAGAAATTGGACGAGAAACGAAGCGAAGAGAAAGGAGAAAGGAAAAACGAGACAACAAAGAAATCTGATAAAATGGAAGCAGGACAAAAAGACATAAAAACACAAAAGAGATGATACAAAACAAAATCAGAGCCGAAAAAAAAGAAAAGTGAAATGCGAAATGAAAGAAAGGAAAAAATACAGATCGAAGAAACGGAAGAAAATATAAGAATGAAAATAAGTGAAAGAGGGAAATAGGAAGAAATCAAAGCAATAAAGAAGAAGAGAAGAGAGAGAAAGAGGAGAGTGAGAGAGAGAAAAGAAGCAAGAGGAAAAAGGAGGAGGAAGGAGAAGGAAAGGAGAGCAGGAAGGATCATTTAGCAAGACGTGAAAGGAGAAGAGAAGAAGAAGGAGGAGGAGGAGGAGGAGGAGTCCTACATAGGATATCCGCATCCCTAGGGAAACCTTCTCCCCAGATTGGACCGCCACTGACCCTCTCTCTCTCTCTCTCTCTCTCTCTCTCTCTCTCTCTCTCTCTCTCTCTCTCTCTCTCTCTCTCTCTCTCTCTCTCTCTCTCTCTCTCTCTCTCTCTCTCTCTCTCTCTCTCTCTCTCTCTCTCTCTCTCTCTCTCTCTCTCTCTCTCTCTCTCTCTCTCTCTCTCTCTCTCTCTCTCTCTCTCTCTCTCTCTCTCTCTCTCTCTCTCTCTCTCTCTCTCTCTCTCTCTCTCTCTCTCTCTCTCTCTCTCTCTCTCTCTCTCTCTCTCTCTCTCTCTCTCTCTCTCTCTCTCTCTCTCTCTCTCTCTCTCTCTCTCTCTCTCTCTCTCTCTCTCTCTCTCCTATTCACTTTCTCCATTTCCATAAAAGGTGAGATTCAGGTGTTATGGGTTGACAGGTGAACACTCTCTCTCTCTCTCTCTCTCTCACACTCTCTCTCTCTCTCTCTCTCTCTCTCTCTCTCTCTCTCTCTCTCTCTCTCTCTCTCTCTCTCTCTCTCTCTCTCTCTCTCTCTCTCTCTCTCTCTCTCTCTCTCTCTCTCTCTCTCTCTCGTCTTTCACTTTCCTTCTCTGTAAGTGGCTAAAGACAGGCAATGAGAAGAGAGAAAGAAGAAGTGATGATGATGGTTGTGGTTATGTGTGTTGTTCCTCTCTCTCCTCCCTCCTGTCCTCCTCCTCCTCCTCCTCCTCCTCCTCCTCCTCCTCCTCCTCCTCCTCCCGGTGTCATTAATCCTTGTTCTCAGACCTCCTTTTCACCTCCCTCTCGCAACATCATATTTCTCTCTCTCTCTCTCTCTCTCTCTCTCTCTCTCTCTCTCTCTCTCTCTCTCTCTCTCTCTCTCTCTCTCTCTCTCTCTCTCTCTCTCTCTCTCACCTATTCCTCTTTTTTTTTTGAGAGAGAGAGAGAGAGAGAGAGAGAGAGAGAGAGAGAGAGAGAGAACTGGATATATATTGCAAGTCTAAAATGAGAATAAAGTTTTAGAGAGAAGAATAATGATGAGAATGAATCGTTATTATTATTATTATTATTATTATTATTATTATTATTATTATTATTATTATTATTATTATTATTATTATTATTATTGTTTACGTCATTTGAGGTCATGGCGTTACTTGTACATAGAAACACTGTAAAAAATAACTTAGGCTTTTACGGTAATCTAAGGGTTTAATTAGGCGACTGTTTACGTCACACTCGCATCCTTGTCTACATCAACACAACGACGCTATGGTAGAACTGTTTGTTTACTTTGTTTTCTTTGTTTATTTTTTACACATTTTTTTTTTTGGTTGTTTCATATTTTTTCCCCTGTAAGATTTTTTTTGTACTTGTTTTCTTACATCTTTTTTATATTCTTTTGTTGCTGTTTGTTTGTTAGATTGTTTGTTTGTTTCCATGCACGTGTTGAACTGTCACGTGTTTGTTTTTGTAGCACTGCCATCTACAGTAACACTTCTACTACTACTACTACTACTACTACTACTACTACTACTACTACTGCTGTACTTCTCCTCCTCCTCCTCCTCCTCCTCCCACTTCTACTACTACTACCACTTCTACTACTACTACTACTGCTACTTCTACTACTACTACTACTACTACTACTACTACTACTACTACTACTACTACTACTACTACTACTTCTACTACTGCCATCCACGTTACCACTGCCAATGTTAACTGTACTGCCATCGTCACTGCCAATTAGTCACAGGTACGCTTCTCCAGGTGCCTCAAGGTGTACAAACGTAGATTGAAACACAGGTGACCTTTCCTCCCTCCCTTGTAATTTCCCAAGGTATTCCCAGGTACACTAACCGAGGTGTTTTTAGGGCCGGGTAACTTAGCTATTTGTTTATTCAGGTGTGTGTGTGTGTGTGTGTGTGTGTGTGTGTGTGTGTGTGTGTGTGTGTGTGTGTGTGTGTGTGTGTGTGTGTGTGTGTGTGTGTGTGTGTGTGTGTGTGTGTGTGTGTGTGAGTGTGTGTACGATCAACAACAAACAGATGATGAGAAATGCTAAGCTATGCGAAGAGAAATGATCAAAGGTAGGCGGGGAAAAAAGAGGTTTGGATTCTCTCCGTTAACTTAAGTGACTGTCCTTTGTTGTAATAAGGTTTTGAATCCTCTTTCTCTATAGAAGAGGAAACAAGTGAGTGGAATGAGCTGGTTAAGGTTAAGAAATAGGACTGAGATCTATACATTCTATACATGAGATTCTATACACGATATGACTGAATCTAATAAAGTGTCAAATCCTCCTTCCAATGGACGAAAAAATAAGGTAAAGTGAAGAAGACGGGAGAGAATTGCCGAAAAAGAGCTTATAATATGCTCCTAATTAACTTTAAAGGTATTAAAATGGTTTGAATTCCCTCCATAACGTGAAACTGAACCTCTTATACCTCAGTAAGGCCTCAAATCCTCTTTCTGCTTGAACAAGAGGATCAGGACGTGAGGAGGAGAATAGAGAGACTTTTATATGCCCCAAATGCCTGTGCTTTTACGTCAAAATGGAGTGGATCCTCTCTTTGCCTGGACAAGAGGATCAGGGAGGAAAGAGAAGGAGTTTTGAATATTCTTGATAACTCTGGAAACGAAAAAGATCAGGTTCTACTCTGATACCTAGAAAAGAATGTCCGCTGAGGGAATACAGTACTGGATCCTCTTTAGTGTGGGGTAAGAGGATCAGAGTGTACAGCAGCTGGAAAAACATGTTCATTGCCACACGTTGTTTATTTTGTTATTTCTTTCGGTAATGGAGGAAAGACCGATAGTACGTGATTTTTGGTGGAGTTATTCGGTTCGTTTCTTTTCTCTCTCGTTAGCTAAGAAAATGTTCTATGTGGCATTTTCTTGGGTATTGTTTTTTTGATTGTGGTGAAAAGTGGTGATGGTGGTATTGGTGATGGTGGTTGTGATGGTGATGGTGATGGTAGTGGTGGTTGTGTTAGGTGGCTTGAAAAAAAATTGTTACTACTGTTATTTTTATTATTTTATTATGTACGTTTATTATTATTATCATTATTTTTTATTATTATTATTATTGGAGATATTTGTAAATGAATTGTAAATATTGGTGCCTATAATTAATTGATGTTAATATTAAATACGAAGATTGTGAAGGTGATAATGCTAAGAATAATGACGATGGTGACGATGGTGGTGACGACGATGTGATTTAGGAGGTGGAAAAGGGCTTAGTGAGTAGAGAAAGAGGGAGAAAAGAAAGGAAATTAAGGAGAAAGAAACCATTTAAAAAGTATAGGGAATAGAAAAAAAGAGAGAGAGGAGTTCAAAAGAAGAGGCTGAGAGAAAGATTGTAATAAAGAAAAGGGTTTAAAGTAGAGTTGAGAGCATACGCTATACCTACGCGTGGCCTCAGTGCTCATCTCCGTCACATGAGCCTTTTAAATGATATACACGAAAAGAAAGAGATAGAGACAGAGGGTGTTAGGAAATAAGGTTCAAGAGACAGATGATTATGGGAAGAGGTTAAGAGATGAAGGTTATTTGGAGGAGTTTGAAGGGAGGAATAGGGTGCTAATTAACACTTTACCTGCTAGTTCACCTGTCGAGTCAGCCCTTCTCACCTGGCCACTCACACCTGTACATAATTAACTCCAGCCAGGTAGGATTGGCGACGTGTGTTTGTGTGTGTGTTAAGGAGGATTTGGAGATAATTTATTTATTTGTTTATTATTATTATTATTATTATTATTATTATTATTATTATTATTATTATTATTATTATTATTATTATTATTATTATTATTATTATTATTATATTTTTATTCATTATATTATTCGATGGTGTTTTGGTGCTGATGGTGATGGATATTGTTGTTGTTCTTTTAGTTGTGATGATGATGATGATGATGGTGATGAAGATAACGATGATGACGACGATGATGATGATGATGATGATAGTGTGGTTATGATTTTTTTGTATAGGAATTTCTACTGTGATAAAAAATAAATAGCTGAAATAAATAGCTTTCTTTTATTTTGTAATCCTAAAATATATATAAATAGCAAAGTGTGGGAAACGGCGCTAAACATATGTGTGAGAAGCAGAGGCGAGTTGAAGTGAAGGGAAAAAAATAATTCTAAAAAAAAAAACGAGGAAGTTGTGACGAAAAACACCATGAAAAAGTTAAATTACGATCTAAAGGAAAAAAATATATTATCAAGTACCAGGGCGAGTTAGGTGAAATTCTGCAGTTATATATATATTTTTTTTACAGCAAAGGGGGCAAAAAAAAGAAGGAAATAATATTGATAAAGTGATAATATAAATGATAATAATAATAATAATAATAATAATAATAATAATAATAATAATAATAATAATAATAATAATAATAATAATAATAATAATAATAATAATAATATCAGAAAATAAATAAAACTACAACAAAATATCAAGGAAAACGAATACTAGAAAGACGGGAGTAGAAAAAAAGAATGAAAGAAAGAAGGAAAAAAATGAAGGAAAAAGAATGAAAGAGAGAAGGAAAAAGAAGGAAAGAAAGAAGGAAAAAAGAATGAAGGGAAAAGAATGAAAGAGAGAAGGAAAAAGAATGAAAGAAAGAAGGAAAAAAGAATGAAGGGAAAAGAATGAAAGAGAGAAGGAAAAAGAAGGAAAGAAAGAAGGAAAAAAGAATGAAGGAAAAAGAATACTGAAAAATGAGAATTACCTTGACACATCCTGCGTCATTTAAATTCCTCACTTTTTAAATCTCTCCCCCCACCCCACCCCCACCCCACCCCTCGCCCACGTTTCAAGCTCCTCACTTCCTTCCCAACATTCCTGACGCCTTATCCCACATCAAATATTCCGCAGATTATGAGCTTCCATCGGCGGATAGTGTCACCCATTTCGCATTATTACAATATTTTTTGCCTCTCTCCGATGAAATTTCTTATATTATTTAGTAGTCCCAGGAAGCAACCGATCTCTTTCTCGCTCTCACGGTTTCTCGCGTTCTCGTTTTCTCTCTCTCTCTCTCTCTCTCTCTCTCTCTCTCTCTCTCTCTCTCTCTCTCTCTCTCTCTCTCTCTCTCTCTCTCTCTCTCTCTCTAATATATTAACTTACTTTTCTTTTATCTGTCTAAATATCTATCTACCTATCTATTTCTCTGTCTATGTATCTATGTCCATCTACTAATCGATCTAGTAAAAACAATGTACTTCTCTAGTCTACAATTTTTTCTTATTCATTTCTCTTTTTCTTGACATTTTTTATTAATCTATACAATAATGAGTGTGTTTGTGTGTGTGTGTGTGTGTGTGTGTGTGTGCGCGCAGGTAGGTAGCGTTTAGCAGGAGTCTACAGGTGTGTGGACAGGTGTACATGACTCATCAGGGGCGTGCATGGGAGAATCTAAAGTGCCTATGTATGCCGGTCTGTCTGTCTGTCTGTTGATTTGTCTGAAGGCTTTTTTGACTCTAGCTGTTTGTCTGTATGTCTGTTTTTCTGCGTCTCTCTATCTATGTCTGTCTTTCTATCTGTCTGTTTGTCAATATGTCTTTTTCTGTCTGTCTGTTTCTATCTGTTCGTGTCTCTCTCTCTCTGTATGTATGGTTGTGTATAATGTGTGTGTATTTATGTGTGTATGTGTATATATGTACGCATGGATGTATGAGCTAGTATGTATGTATATATGTATATCGCATTCAAAAAGTTAAGAGAGTTCAAGTCAGAGAAGGAAATCAATACAAAGGTAAGCTCTTTCAAAGTACGAAAGTGATGAGAGGAAAGACTAGAGATACTGGTTGACTCTTGACGTTGAAGAGCATAGGATGAGCAGAGTTGTAAGTCTTGTGGACCGTGACCGCAGGATGGATGGAGGCATGCAGTGAAGTTCAAAAGAAAAGTTAGCATGAAAATTGAGACAAAGTACAGCAAGGGAAGCAGCACTGCGGCGAAATTTGGGAGGTAAATGTCAGTCAGAGGAGAGAAGTTGATAAGACGAATAGGTCAAAACCCATATCCACGAACACTCCGGGGATTACCCACACACATTAGGTAAGGGTTGTGGGTATTTCCGTGGGTAGTTTTATGAGCCCAGTGATAGTGTGACGAGGCTTCTGCACCATGAACGTGAAAAACACTCATGAAAACCACACTAATCTCCTCTGTAGCCTTTGGAAATATGTTTTTTTGTGTGTGTGTGAGTGAGAGAACCGGAAGCGTTTGGCAATACACGCCTAAGATAGAAGGACGATGAGGAGGAGGAGGAATATGATCATGATGACGATAAGGAGAAGAAGGAGGAGGAGGAGGAAGAAGAAGGAAGAAGTGGAAAGGAAGGAAGGCAATTAAACAGAAAAGGAAAACAAGAGGAAGAAAAAAAGAGAAAGAAAGTGAAGAGGAGGAGAAAAAGTGTGAGAGAACTAAAAAAATATAGACAAACGCTAAAGGTATTTCAATGGCTGTTAGGAATAGAAAATGGACTTGGGCAGGTCATCTCACACGTACAACTGATAAAATATGGACAACTATAGTAAAAGAATAGCCACCCCGAAAGTATGGAGGTCAGGGGAGACAGAGAACCAGGTGGAAAGGTGATAGAGATGCAGATGGTGAAAAATAGATGATAGATGATAGAGATGAAGACAGCAA
>NC_066568.1:6924210-6946710 GCF_024679095.1 Eriocheir sinensis
TTAGTCATATTTGCAGCAGTAGTAGTAGTAGTAATGGTAGTGGTAGTGGTAGTAGTAGTAGTACATAAGAACGTAGGAGTCTGCAAGAGGCCGGTAGGTCTGTACAAGGCAGCTCCTTTGAACCTTATCTCCCGTGTACCTAACCCCACCTAATATCGCTGTCCATGAATTTATCTAATCTATTTTTGAGTGTGACAATTGTATTGGCACTCACCATATGACTGCTAAGCCTATTCCACTCATCCACCACTCTGTTAGTAAACCAATTTTTGCCTATTTCCCTGTTGAATCTGAATTTATTCAGTTTAAACTCATTACTACGTGTCTTACCCGGTTCTCTTACCAACAAAACCTTATGAATATCCCCCTTATTTAAGCCCATCATCCATTTATAAACCTCGATCATGTCTCCACGCACCCTTCGCCTTTCAAGAGAATGCAAGTTTAACTGTTTGAGTCTTTCCTCGTATGGCATGTTACTTAACCCCTTGAATCATCTTAGTCCTCCTCCTCTGCAGTAGTAGTTTTACTTGTTGATGTCACTACGAAAAAAAAGTCGCAAGCCATTTGTGACTCATACCTCTCCCTCCATCCTCCACCTCACCTCCTCCTCCTACTTCTCCTCCTCCTCCTCCTCCTTCTCCACCCACCCACCCACCCACTCCACACTTGCTCACCTGTGCTAGTTATGCGCTGACACACACACACACACACACACACACACACACACACACACACACACACACACACACACACACACACACACACACACACACACACACACACACACACACACACACACACACACACACACACACACACACACACACACACACACACACACACACACACACACACACACACACACACACACACACACACACACACACACACACACACACACACACACACACCAAAATTCTCTTAGCTATTCATCTTTATCTTTCTATACTTCTACGTACTTATCATCTCATTCCCCTTCATTTCCTTATTCAATTTCACGTCAGTCTCCTTCTTTCTATATTCATTTTCACTTTTCTCTCCATCTCCCTGTTTATCCTCGTATTCATTTTCCCTTTCCTAATCATTTTCACGTTATTCATCTTCTTTTTAAATACCTTCATCTTCCATTTCACTTTCCCTTTCACTCGCATCTACTTCCATCGCCTCATCTACCTGTCCGTCTACCCTTACCTGTTCCTCTCCATCCTCGTGAGTAATTTACCTGGGCATGGATTATTAGGTGACGCTGAGGGGAAGGAAATTGAAGGTGATGTGGAGTGCAACGAGGGAGCTGTGTGTGTGTGTGTGTGTGTGTGTGTGTGTGTGTGTGTGTGTGTGTGTGTGTGTGTGTGTGTGTGTGTGTGTGTGTGTGTAGGCCGCCATCTTCCCTTCCCCACCAGACTTCCTTCGTCCGCGTCTCCACATCCAATATTGACATTAAAAACATAAGACGAGGACAGGCGAAGGTGTGTGTGTGTGTGTGCGTGTGTGTGTGCGGGGGTGGGGGTTTGGGGGGAGGGGGAGATTAGGTGTGTGGGTGTGTGGGTGTGCGTGGGTGTGTCATTGATTAGGTGTGGGCGGGAGAAGTGAGATGACGAGAGATTATGGAGGTAGTCAAATCTTCCTCCTCAACCTCCCCTCCTCCTCCTCCTCCTCCTCCTCCTCCTCCTTCTTAGGTTAATTTGATAAAACGCGGTCGAGATGTGTGTGTGTGTGTGTGTGTGTGTGTGTGTGTGTGTGTGTGTGTAAAGTTGTTGAACACCCAAAGCTTGTTATCATCATTTCATCATTATCTTTTTATCATTACTTTTATGATCATTTCTATTATCATCATTATTACTTTTCCTTTCCTTCATACTCCTACACTTCACACACACACACACACACACACACACACACGTCTCAAACTCATAAGCCACATGTTCGCTTCACTGAAAACTGACCGGCAACGAGACAGTTCTGGCATCCATAGTTCCTGTCGTCTATTGCGGGGAAGAGGCTCTGATTGGCCGGTGGGATGTGACGTAAACCGCGCACTGACCAATCACAGAGCAGGACGGGGGTACGATGGTTCTTATTGGTGGAGACGATTGAAAAGGATGAGAGTATTAGCGGAGTGAAAAGAGAGAAATGAAATGAGAAAGTGAGGTTGTTGTGTTGTGTGTGGGTGTGGGGGTGTTTGGGGGGGGGGGCTTCTACCTGGAGTGTGAACTGTAATAATGATACTAATGAAGAAAGGACAACAACAACAGAGAACAACAACCACAGCAACAACAACAACAGTAGAACCCTCTCTATTTATTTTTCTTAACTTTTTTCTTTTTTCTTTTTGTTTTGGTTCTTGTTTTTTTTCCTCTTTTGTATTTATCTACTTTACCTACTTCATCTTCTCCTTTTTCCTCCTCCTCCTCCTCCTCTTCCTCCCCTTCCTCCTTCGTATGGTTGTGTCCTCATAATGGCATCGTTTTCGTAGAGCGTTGCTGTACTCTCTCGATTAATTCAATGTCATTTCTATAAACCGTTTTGGCCTCCTAATTACAAGAAAGACATGGAATTACTCGAGAGTGCGAAAAGGATGCCATCACTGCCGACGCAACCTTACGAAGAACGACTCAAGCGACTCAATCTCTTTACATTGGAGAAAAGACGCCTACGAGGGGATATGATTCAAGTCTTTAACCCGGTAGCTGCGGGGATCATGTATCTTAAAGGCCCCTCTAAGCGAATTAATGAGAAAAAATCATCACTCACGCAAACCATTTCATAATATATAGTACCAATGCATTTGTGATCAGTTTACGCTTCATCCATTTTGGGGGTTTATATCATGGTAAAAATTTGGCCCATAGCTGGTACACGGTAAAGCCACAAATTTGGCCCGTCGCTGCTACCGGATTAAGTACCTGAAAAAAGTTCAATAAAGTCATTTACTCCAAATTCTTTGAACTGCAACCCAACTCAAGAACTAGAAATGACGGTTTACCCATTCAGTCGAGTCGATGTAACACAGACATTGGAAGGAGTTTCTTTTCATACCGAGTCATCCGCCACTGGAACAATCTTCCCTCAGAAGTAGTAAATGCGAATACCATCAACTCCTTCAGATATCGAATCGACCGTCATTTCATTGCGTCGGGAGTAAACTGAATATCGAGGTGCTTTCATCTGCTCCTCAAACCCCAAGTGGCTGTCCAGCAGATTAAATCACCAAAGCGGGTAACCTCGTAATGAGCCAATAGGCTTTCTGATGCCTGCATTTCCATGTTTCCATCTTTCCTCCTCCTCCTCCTCCTCCTCCTCCCTGCCCTCCTCCTCCTCCTCCTCCTCCTCCTCTTTCTCCTCCTCTCCTCCTCCTTCTTCCTTTTCTTTTTTTCCTTTTCTCCTCTTCCTCCTCTTTGTTGTTTTGACTGGTTTGCGACTGTGGCATGTATTATTTTTGTTACAATCTTAATGAAGAGTTTGTAGGTTACCTGGAATACACTAATTGGTCGGCAGTTCTTTAAGTCTTTTACATCACCATTATTGTCGCCGGAGTTTTATTTTTATCTAAATCATCCGCCACTGACACAACCTTCTTGCAAAACTAATCAAGTCACAAGAATCGCATTGACCGTCGACCTCTTACGTCAGGAGTGAAGTGAGCGGCCTCGCACGCATAAAGAGCAAATGGTTTAATTAATCTCCTCCGTTGGTCAATGCTGTGTTCCGGGATCTGATCAGTTGAATCACACTTAAGCAGCCACCCTCGTTACAGGTTAATATGCTTTCTGTTGCCTGGTCTTCCATGTTTAAATGTTTTTTGCCTCCTTTTCCTCTTCTTTCTTGTTGTTGTTGTTGTTGTTGTTGTTTTTCCTCTTCTTCTTCTTCTTCTTCTTGCTCCTTTTTCCTCCTCCTCCTCCTCCTCCTCCTCCTCCTCTTCCTCCTACTTCTTTTCCTCCTCTTCCTTTTCCTTCTCCTCCTCCTCCTCCTCATTTTCCTCCTAGTCGTCGTCATCACCACCACCACCACCCCGACCACCCCGACCACCATCACCACCACCACCATCACCACCACCTCCTCCACCACCTTCACACTTTTTCCAATACAAGCGGCGCCTCACACTTCACTGCCACTATCACGGGGTCGTGGTGACACTCAATAGGAGGGTAGATAGACAGACAGATAGATGGATAGATAAATAGACAGATAGATGGATAGATAGATAGATAGATATAAAGATAGATAGATAGACAAGTGCATAGATAGATATAGATAGATAGATAGATAGGTAGAAGGGTACATAAATAGATAGATATATAAATAGACAGTTAAGTGGATAGATAGATATAGATAGATACATAGGTAAACAGATACACATAGAGACAGATAGATGGATAGATAGATAGACAGATAAGTAGATAGATAGATAGATAGATTGATTGATAGATAGATAGATAAATAGACAAACAAAAAGATAGAAAGAGAAAAATAAGGAGAAAAAAAATATAATAAAACCTCAATTTCTAACTTTGAATCGATAATCTATGACACTTTCCTCAACAAAACAAGACAACAAAACAAAAGAAAACAACAAAACCTCTTAACTCCTGGCGAACGAAGCGAAAAGAAAAGAATTAACAGAATAATCTACCACAAAAACAATTAAACCCACACGCCTCAGTTTCCGCTCCTCTTTCCCTTATATTCCATTCACGCCTAAATATAACAACACTTTACTGCCTACAACACACCCGTCCACTCGAATAACAGCCAAAAATTGAAGTAAAAAAACAAAAAATACTTAGTGGCAGCGGTGGGATTCGAACCCACGCCTCCGAAGAGACTGGAGCCTAAATCCAGCGCCTTAGACCACTCGGCCACGCTACCTTGAATCTCCGCACTGAGATCTTATTCATTGATCGCTGGGCACTATTTAAACAGGTGTAGAGGCAGGTAATGAGGGAGAATTTTACCTTAGCTCAAGAAGTAACGGTAAGACTAACTATTATTATCATTATTTGAGACGGAACAAGTAGAGATGGAGGAGTTTGGACGCTATACGCCACCTGTTCTTTTCCCCTCAAACACCCGAGTCGAAGAGAAAGAGAATGGGAAAGTGTGATGAGGGAAGGAGAATGGGATGAGAGAAGGATAAAGGGAAGGTCGAAGCGATAAGAGAGAAAGAAAAAGGGAAGGTGGACGAGATGAGAAAGAGAATGGGAAGGTGAAGGGATGAGAGAGAAAGGGAAGGTGGAAGAAATGAGAGAGACGGAGAAAGGGAAGATGAAAGACATGAGAGAAAAAGGGAAGGGAAAAGAGATGAGAAAGAGAAAAGGAAGGTGAAAGTAAAGAGAGAGAAAAGGAAGGCGGAAGAGATGAGAGAGAAAGAAAAAGGGAAGGCGGAAGAGATGAGATAAATGAAAAGAAAGAGGACGAGAGAATATAAAAGATGACGGAAATAGAAGGACAAAGGGGTAAGGTAACAAACATCTTAAAATACACTACACTGACAACAAGCATAAAGAAAATGAAGGCGAAAACGATGAGAGAGAGGAGAAAGAGGACATGAGAATATAGAAGATGATAAGAGCCGAGACAGAGAATCGAGTAGGGTATTAAATATCTTGAATTACACAACAAACACAACAAACAAAGAAGATCAAGACGCATAAATAGAAGTAAGTTAAGTAAGTAAGTACGGTATTAGTACGGAAGGAGAATCATAAGTAACATCAAGGTTATATAGACGCCAGGAAAGAGGAAACAGGAAAATAAGGAAACAAAAGAAGGATGAATAAATGAAATAAGTAAGTATACGTGAAGGTAAATACGTGATATGCCATAAGGGAAATCATAAGTGACGTGAAGGTTATATAGACGCCAGGAAAGAGGAAACAGAAAAAACAGAAAACAAAAGAAGTATGATATAAATGAAAGTAAGTGAAGTAAATATATGTAAAGGTATATACTCGATATGCCATAAGGGAAATCATAAGTGACGTGAAGGTTGTATAGATGCCAGGAAAGAGGAAACAGAAAAAACAGAAAACAAAAGAAGTATGATATAAATGAAAGTAAGTTGAGTAAATATATGTAAAGGTATATACGTGTTATGCCATAAGGAGAATCATAAGTGATGTGAAGGTTAAGTAGATGCCAGGAAAGAGGAAACAGGAAATAAGGAAACAAAAGAAGGATGAATAGGAGGAAGAGAGGGAAAAAACATCATACTGTTCAAACGTGGTATTAGTATTTGCGTGGCTGGTTTGGCTTTTTAATTCCACTTTGGGGGATGGAGTTAGTTAAAAGTGTTGGATTTTCACAAAGTTAAGACGACATATTACAAAGTCAGTCGTGAAAAATGATATATAAAACCCAACAAAACCAACTAATCCACCAACAGGCTATCAATCTATCTATCTATCTATCTATCTATCTATCCATCCATCTATCTATCTATGTCTCTCTTGGCCAGCCGCGTCAGACCGTCACTCCGTCATTTTTTTGTTACAGTAAAGGAATCAGTTCAAGGGCAAAGATATATAAGCAAAAGAAGAAAACCCCGCTAGCCACTGCTCTAATAAAGAAAACAGAGATGGGTGTTTAGAGAGGTCAGCTTCGGAGGATGATATGTGACTTGATCCTCTCCCCGCTATGTCATATTGGCGGCGGAGGCAGTACTTGATTATATTGGAGGGGGCTTACCTGCCAGACCTCGGCCGTGTGGTACAGTAGTAGGAACAGACTATTAGTTTACAGGAACAATATTTTTTTTTACAACAAAGGAGACAGCTCAAGGGCACAACAAAAGGGAACAATAATAAAAAAAAGCCCGCTACTCGCTGCTCCTACAAAGAATCCAAAGAGGTGTCCGAAAGAGGGAGATGATTTATATCTGTCTTTAAGCCTATCTATCTCTTCTTTTATGTGGATATTGTTAGTTAGTGGAAATTGTTGTTATCACAGGAAAACAGATATTTACGAAAGTGCTGGAAGGAATTTAACGTAGAAAAATTGTTGTTAAGTGTGGACAGCGGAGTGATTAGTTATCCCTTTGATTAAGGATTTCCTACAGTCAGACATCACCAAGCTACAGAAATGGAACAAAAAGTGGCTGCAACAATTCAGTGAAGAGAAATGTAAAGTCATGCACCTTGGGAGGGGATATCCAGCGCACCAATACCACATGGGAAACACTGCACTATCCACCACAGAGGCAGAGAAAGACATGGTGTATAGTTACCAAGCTATCAGTGAAAGCCGAATCCGTGCCAATCGCAGGGGATGGGTTATGATACCGCCACTATCACCCCTACACCACCATAACACCACCACCATCACCCCTACACCACCATAACACTCTCATCACTTTCACCTTCCCTCTCTCTTTCTCTTTTATCTCTTCCACCTTCCCTTTCTCTTTCTCTCTTATCGCTTCCACCTTCCCTTTGTCCTTCTCTCATCCCTTTCTCCTTCCTTCATCACTTTCCCATTCTCTTTCTCTTCGTCTCAGGTGTTTGAAAGGAAAAGGACAGGTGACTCATTGCGTCCAAACTCCTCCCTCGCTACCTGTCTCGCCTCTAATAATAATAGTAATAATAATAATAATAATAGTAATAATAATAATAATAGTTAGTCTTCACATTACTTCTTAAGCTAAGGTGAAATATCCCTCATTACCTGCCTCTACACCACCTCTACACCAGCATCATACCACCACCACCACCACCACACCGATTTCCCTCATCCCCCTACCTCCTTTTCCGTTATTTTCTCATATTCCCTTAAGACAGGCAGTTAGGACGAAGAGCAGTTATGGAGCAGACTTAAGCGGTGTAGTTCAGAGACAGGTCCATGTTATCCTCTCTCTCATCATTTTCACCTTCATTTTCTTTATGCTTGTTGTAAGTGAAGTGTATTTTAAGATATTCATTACCTTACCTCTTTGTCTTTCAATTTCTGTCATCTTCTATATTCTCTCGTCCTGTTTCTTTTCACTTCTCTCATCTCTTCCAGCTTCCTTTTCTCTATCTCTCTCATCTCTTCCACCTTCTCTTTCTCTCTCATCGCTCCATCTTCCCTTTCTCTATCTCTCATCTTTTCCAGCTTCCCTTTCTTTATCTCTCTCATCTCTTCCACCTTCTCTTTCTCTCTCATCTCTCCATCTTCCCTTTCTCTATCTCTCTCATCTCTTCCACCTTCTCTTTCTCTCTCATCGCTCCATCTTCCCTTTCTCTGTCTCTCTCATCTCTTCCAGCTTCCCTTTCTCTATCTCTCTCATCTCTTCCACCTTCTCTTTCTCTCTCATCGCTCCATCTTCCCTTTCTCTATCTCTCTCATCTCTTCCACCTTCCCTTTCTCTATCTCTCTCATCGCTTCCACCTTCCCTTTCTCCTTCTCTCATCCCTTCTTCTTCCATATGATCAGACTTCGACGTTTCAAAAGGCTTTCGTGGAGGCTGTCGGTGTTTTCCTGAGCCTCGCGGTAGTTTTGTAAGAATTTCGAACTGTGAACAGGAAAAGCACCCGTGACAACATGACGTATATGGCTCCTCTCCGGCCTTGAAAAACGTTTGTAGCAGAAGTTTGATAAAAAGAGTGAAAGAATATTCGTTTTCGGGTATAATATTATGGGGTTTTTTTTAGACGAAGAACAAACACTGCAGCGTAAATCTTAAGCTCTTGAATCTATTTATAGACAAACACCTTAATCAACCTTCATTAACTAACTCAGTGGTAACGCTTTAACCTTTATAAACTAACACTTTGACCTTTATAAAACAAGTAACAAATCTCCCCGCGCATGACTTTTCTTCTACAATCTACTTATCTCTATGACGTCACGGCCATGGATGACGTCACGGCCTCAGATGATGACGTAACTTCCTTTCACTCCTATTAGAGACGAACTATCTTATATATCTTACCTCATAAATGTAACCCACCCGATGCTGACCTCTCTTCTGGCTTCTCGTTCTGCTTTCTTTCGTTGGGGTATCGTTTAGCGGACCCTTTCGTTCCTATTTTCGTTTCTTGCCCTTGAGTTGCCTCCCTTGTTGAAAAAAAATCTATCGAACCCATAACAGTAACCTATCGCCCGTAAGGAAAATAACTCCAGCGCTGCAGTGACCCTTCCGTACCCTTTTTCCGGTGATAATAACAATTTTTTTTTACATCAGAGGACAAGGCTCAAGGGCAATAAAAGAGTGCAAAAGAAAAGCCCGCTACTCGCCGCTCCTATATAAGATAAAAGTAAAGAGTAGCCAAAAGAGAGGTCATCTATGCATCGCCACGTGGAAAAGCATTAAATTTTTACCCAGAAATTAATATTCAGTGTCCGTAGCTTAGGTCTGCGAAGTAAAAGTCTCATTCCCACCCGTCCCCTCCCATCTGGGGTGAAAATACGTGAGGAAAAGAAGGTAGGGGGATGAGGGAAGTCGGTGTGGTGGTGGTGGTGGTGGTATTATCATTATTATTATTATCATCATCATCATTCATTTCAGGTCTTTCCATACGTCCTCCACCCCTGTCTAATTAAAGTGTCCTCCATCCTGCTACGATACCTGCTCTGCTTATAATAGTCTCTCCGCCTGGTTCCCTTCCTATTGTCAATTTTACAATATTTGGGTTGCCTTGAACTGTTCATCTGTTATCAGTTCTATACTCACGTCCATATCATCTTACTAATCGTCATTATAATATTTTCCACCTTTGGGTCTTATCTCTCTCTTTAAACCATGATGCTCGCTGCCCGTCTCTCCACGCCACACTCATCTCTCTTCTCTTCGTTTCTTTTCATGCGCTTTTCAACTTTTTTTAATTGTTTTGTTTGGCGCAAAGTTTTTGAGCCATAAGTTAAGGCTGGCAGGATACGCTGATTGCATATCTTTCTCTTCAAGGAGAGTGGCAGTTCTTATTCCCGGTGTTATCATATTTACAAAAGGCGCTCCATCCTGTTTTCATTCTCTTCATGATTTTTCAAGTGGTCCGGGTTTGCAGAAATTGTTTGTCCTAGGTAACTGTATGCCTTTGCCCTCTCAAGCATTCCGTTAGCGATCATTATTAGTTATCTTGCCATGGGGTTACTAAACACTACCTTTCTTTTCTCCATGCTCATCTTCAGACTCGTTGTTACTCGCCATGTGGAGTTCCTCGCTCTTAGTTTGTAAGTTTGTTCTTTAGGAGCAGCGAGTAGCGGGCTTTTTTTTTATTATTGTTTCCTTTTCTTGTGCCCTTGAGCTGTCTCCTTTGTCGTAAAAAAAAAGTTCTCCACATTCGCTTAAATCAGCTGGTCGTTTACGAATCTAAGCTTATTTGGATTCCTGTGTTGTCCCACTCTAGTATGAAAAGCCTGAAGAGAAGCGGCCCAAATACTCGCCACTCAGTTCATTATGCAGTGCCAGTCACCCGGTAAATCGCATTCCAGCCCGTAATACGATGATGCGACAGAAGACGGTCAACAACACATGGCGCTTATACTGATTAGCTCACATCCCTTCTTGTTTTATCTCAACAGCTAAGAAATTAAACCGGATCCAAGCCGGTGGAGTAACATGAACCTATTTTAACATGGATCCGCATCGGGATAAATATGTAGCCCTGGGGTCGACGGCGCTATCCCAGGGGTCGAGAAATGGTAGGTAGGTCAAAAGGGTAAAGGTCAAGCGAGGTTAATCTTCTCAAAATAGTGAAGGTCAAGGGGTACCAATCCTCTTACCACGTCCAAAGCTGACATGGTTAAGAAAAAAATAAATCCCTCTCAGGAAAATAATATCGTGATGAATGGCAAATTAGACTTACTGATTTCTGCATTATTAGTTTTTATAGCGTAATCTACACGAGCTTTACTGCAGCAGAATTATATCCTAATTTTTCAATCGCGTCTCGCCCCCTTCATGAACACTTGTATATAGCCCTTTGTACGCCCCCTCCAGCCCGCCTTTGTATCTCACCTGTACCTGGCCCCTAGTATCCCCTCTTTCCCTCCTCTGCCTCTCATTTGCACCTGTCCCCTTGTATACTCATTACCCCCCGCCTCCCCTGTGTCTGTATGTAGTCCCTTGTTCCTTACCACCCTGTGTCCTTACCCTGTACCTGGCCCCTAGTACCCTCCCTTCCCCTCCTCCGTCTCTCATTTGCACCTGTCCCCTTGTATACTCATTACCCCCCGCCTCCCCTGTGTCTGTATGTAGTCCCTTGTTCCTTACCACCCTGTGTGCCTAACCTGTACCTGGGGTCTTATATCCTTCTTCCCTCCCCTCCCCTGTGTCTACTTGACCCCTTGTTCCCTCCTCCCACCCTCTCTGTATCTAGCATCTACTCCGTCCCGGGGTGAATATGAGTCGCATTATGAGACACTTTCGATTCTCACATCAATTATTTCTAAAGGTCAAAGAGGGGGTCAGTCGGGTTCTAATGGGTGTTTCTTCAGGTTCATGGTACAGAAGAAAACTCACACTACCACCGGGGTCATAAAACTACTCCTGGAAATTCCCACAACTCCTACGAAAGCCTTGTCAAATATGTGTTTCTTCAGTTTTATGGTACAGAAGAAGACTCACACTACCACCAGGGTCATAAAACTACCCCTGGAAATGCCCACAACTCCTACGAAAGCCTTGTCAAATATGTGTTCTTGGGCGGCGAAATGTTTTTTTAATACAACCCAGAGTCTATGTATGTGTAGTATTGTATTATCAACATTCTTATTATTTTTCTCTTTCTCATTCTTATTCTTATTCTTATTTTTAACATCATCTTCATCAATATTAGGGTTCGTATCATTCACTGTTCATATAGTCAATAGCATCTGTTATATGATACTAATTCACTAAATGCTTGCGGGTCAATGAACAATCAAGCTACATGAAGGGGTCGATGAACTGAGGAGGTTGGGGAGCCCTGGACGCTAAAACAAACGCAATATACTGGACTCAGCTTTCATTCTTTCTCTTGATTTTTATGGCAAAGGAGGACTAACATCACGGGCAAAACAAAATGGAATAAAACTCGCAACACGCTTCTTCCATAGAACAAGTGTAGCAAAAGACGCCTTAAAAAAGTCATTAATAAGGTTGGAGAGGCGTATTGATACTCCCTTTTGAATAAGTTGAAGAGAAAGGAAAGAAAAACTAACGAAAGGAGGCTGCTATAGAGTTTACCAGTGAAGTGAAGGGAAAGAAGGAATGAAGGTACTGGTTAAACTCTTGCTATAAGAAGTCGGACAGTATAAGGATGAGCTTGAGTAGAAAGTCTGGTGCTTCTACTTTGTCATTCATAAAACATAAGAACATAAAAACGTAAGGAGTCTGCAAGAGGCCGGTTGGCCTATACAAGGCAGCTCCTGTACACTCAACCCCACCTCTGTCATCCTCCTCTGTACAGATTCTAACATCTTGATGTCCATTCTATAGTACAGTGACCAGAACTGAACTGCATAATCGAGATGAGGCCTAACTAGTGCTTAGTAAAGTTTGAGGATGACTTCAGCGCTCCTATTGCTTACGCTCCTTGAGATGGAACCAAGTACTCTGTTTGCCCGATTTTTAGCCTGAATGCATTGAGCCCTAGGACGGAGGTCAGCGCTCACTAGTACTCCTAAGTCTCTCTCACGCCCAGACCTGCTTAGAGGAGTGTCATTTAAGGAGTAATTGTGTGAGGGATTATTCCTACCTACACTCAGAATGCTACACTTCCCGACATTGAATTCCATCTGCCGCTTCCTCGCCCAATCATATAGTCTGTCAAGCTCATCCTGGAGAACGCTAGCGTCCCTGCCTGATTGGATTACTCTACCGATCTTGGTATCATCTGCGAACTTACTGACATCACTACTAATACCTGTGTCCTAGTCATTGATGTAAAAAATAAAAAGCAGAGGACCCAGCACCGACCCTTGTGGGACTCCACTCGTAACACTGCCCTGTTCAGATTTTTTACCATTGATTTGCACTCTCTGCTTCCTACCACTAAGCCACGCCCTGATCCAGCTCAAAACTTTCCCACCTACACCGTGAGCCTGTAATTTTAGTAATAGCCGGTGATGAGGAACTTTGTCGAACGCTTTACTGAAATCTAAATATAATATGTCATAGTTTTCATCTCTGTCAACCGCCTCGATCACTTTAGTGTAGAAGGACAACAGATTAGTAAGGCAAGACCTGCCCTTTGTGAACCCATGCTGTGAATCATGAAGGTGACACTTTTTGACCCGCTAAGAGAGGTAAAGCAACACTCACCTGTCCTTAACGAATGAGGCGATTGGCGTCACTCACCTGGAAAGAAACAAAAAAAATATTACACGTTACATTTTGAAACGTCACGGCTTTCCCATTTTTTCCTGTGATCCTTAAAACTTAAAATGCATGACCGCGCGTACCTACTCTTAAAAAAACTGTACAACGATAAGAAAAAAGCGGGAAGATGATAATTGCATACTGGAATATGTTTTTTTAATTTCAAAATATATCTAAATAATAAATGAACGATAGAAAAAAAACCTTGTGATATTAAAAAAAAATACAAAACGAAATAAAATTGAAAGAGGGAAGGCGAACATCGAATCTTCAAATGCAATACAATCTATATATTATCCTTAACAGAAGATGAACATTGAATCTTGAATGAGAAGATGAACATCGAATCTTCAAATGCAATACAATCTATATATTATCCTTAACAGAAGATGAACATTGAATCTTGAATGAGAAGATGAACATCGAATCTTCAAATGCAATACAATCTATATATTATCCTTAACAGAAGATGAACACTGAATCTTGAATGAGAAGATGAACATCGAATCTTCAAATGCAATACAATCTATATATTATCCTTAACAGAAGATGAACACTGAATCTTGAATGAGAAGATGAACATCGAATCTTCAAATGCAATACAATCTATATATTATCCTTAACAGAAGATGAACATTGAATCTTGAATGAGAAGATGAACATCGAATCTTCAAATGCAATACTATCTAAATATTATCCTTAAAAGAGGATGAACATTGAATCTTGAATGAGAAGATGAACATCGAATCTTCAAATGCAATACAATCTAAATATTATCCTTAACAGAAAATGAACATTGAATCTTGAATGAGAAGATGAACATCGAATCTTCAAATGCAATACTATCTAAATATTATCCTTAAAAGAGGATGAACATTGAATCTTAAATGAGAAGTTGAGCATTGAATCTTGAATGAGAAGATGAAAATTGAATCACGAAATGCAATACTATCTAAATATTATTCCTAAGAGAAACAGGTGATAAATGAACCACAAGCGAATACAAAATAAATTAAACAAAGCTGTAAAAATAGAGTTTGTCCCGGCGAGTCTGCTAACAAGATCCACACCAGAAGTCACCAACCTCGTTCTTTTACCGAGTGACAACAGGAAACCGTCACTATTATATCGGTCACTCTTATTCAACAGTAACGTGTTGATGGGAAAAATAAACTGAATGCATTGCTTTTCCCGAGGGTGGAAATATGTTAGTATAAAGTGTTGTAACGAAGCCTAGAGAAGGACGTGTCGGCGCTCCTCTAGTGGGCGTCATCTTCGTCAGAGTCGCTGGGGATGAAGTGTAAAATGTATGCCAAAAAAGTACTCATGCTAGAAGAACAACAACAACACAAGGCTAACAAAATAAACTGTCTATCTATCTATCTATCTACACACACACACACACACACACACACACACACACATACTAAAAAATAAAAAGCGAAAAGTCAAAGTTAAATAAAAAAGGTTAAATACTTATCACACGTTAGATTTTGTTATACTCTTTTACTTCATCCTGATATCAAAATAAAAATTAACAACAGCCATTCACAGAGTAATAAAACAGAAGGGCGTGGTGTTGCCTTCTTCTGGAACACATGAAGAAGATAAAAAGGAAGGAAAGAAAGTGGAATAGAGGATAGTGAGTGGAGGGAATGGAAGGGAGGAAGAGAGGAAGGAAGGAGGAAGGAAAAGTGGAGGGACAGACGGCTAGAGAGGGAGAAGGTATGGAGGTAGTGTGGGAAAGGTAAGGGAAGACAAAGAAAGAAGACAGTTAAAGAAAAGAGACCTGAGGAGAGAGGAGGTAAAGGGAAGGTAGGGGATGGGGAGGGGAGGGAAGATGAAAGGAGGTTGAGGGAGGAGGAGCATCGGGGAGGGAAATATATGATCTCTTTCGCTGATATCGAAACGAAAATTATCTAGTTGCCCAAAACAATAACGAACGCGATAAAATGATAACGATGATTAAACCATGATAGATAGTATGAGCGTCAGAGAGCAAAAATGAATACGTGAAAAAATGCTTTCCTTTTTTGAATACATGTTCCAATATTTTGTTTAGCCGAGGTACAAAAAATGGGAGCATGTCAACGGTGATAAATATGAAATACTATATATTTCAGAGAAAAATACATTACGAATAAAGGATGAATGAGCATCAGGGAACAGGGAAATATTTCGTTTTCATAACCATTTTTGATCGGACGTTGAAATAAAAGTGGACCGCGCACAGAACAAGAAAATAGAAATGT
The DNA here is from genome assembly GCF_024679095.1 of Eriocheir sinensis. Lineage (NCBI taxonomy): Eukaryota > Metazoa > Arthropoda > Malacostraca > Decapoda > Varunidae > Eriocheir > Eriocheir sinensis. The sequence continues at coordinate 6,939,739 of NC_066568.1, forward strand.
GAGTCTAATCCGGAGCAAAACTCACATGAGAAAGGCAAAACAGGGGAACAGGCACCAAAGAGCAGGAGTATACAGTTTTTCCCTATTCTTTTTATTTGCTGATAGGAAACACGAATGGTCTACTGGCTGAACAAGAAAAAAAAAATAATAGGAACACAAGAACACAAGGAGGTTATCAGGACACCTCTCCTCCCGAAATTGACCTCTCTTTCGGCCACTCCTCTGAACGCTTTTTTATAGGAGCAGTGAGTACCAGGCTTTTTTTTCATTATTGTTTCCTTTTTTTGCCCTTGAGCTGCTTCCTTTGCTGTAAAAAAAGAATATTTGCAAGACGACACTCGGGCAGAAAGAACCGGGGAAATATCTCTTCGGGACCTGGCGATATATTTTCTTTAATTTATCAGTATCTTCCTGGAATACCTACCGAGTGCGTAATGATTACATCCCACAACTTATTAGCTTCGACTCTTGAAGACTTGATCCTCTTCTGTATATGGTCGCTAAATTTTCCTGCATAAAGAATATAAGGAATTAGTTGTTCATTAATCTATTTGTTCCTTCTCTACTGTCAATAAACTCGCCTGTGTTTGGTTTTCACTCTCCTATTTTCTCACTATATTTCGTCTAATAGATCTCAAAGAATCCCGTGGAATAATTCTTTGCCTCCCTAGCTATCCTAATTTCACAATATATTTTTGACACACGTGTTTTTCGTTACGGATGTAGGTAATTCAGTATCCATAGTTCTTGGGTGCTTTTCGTTATTTTTTTTTCTTGTAAATTCTCGTCTTACTAAGTCTACGGAACTATGCTTAAACATTACAGCGCCCAAACACAGCCATTTGACAAGGCTTTCGTGGGAGCTGTGGGCATTTCCTGGAGGTAGTTTTATAACCCTGGTGATAGTTTGACAAAGTTTCTGTAACATGAATGTGAAAAAAAAACGAACCCGAATAACCTCCTTTTCGGCCTTTGGAAAAAAAGTTGTTATGAGAGGTGGAAGCGCCTGAGAATATCGAGTTCACGCGCCACTCACTTAGGATTCCGGCACACTATAATGAAACCAGATTGGCGAGTCCGTTTTGTCGTTGGCTCCCGCGGGTCCATTTCTCCCCTCTGCTCTGCCACACAGTCCCAACACCTATTTTTTCCTCTCATATGTTACCTATAGCTTACATACGAGAGGAAGAGACAGGTGTTGAGACTGTGTGGCGGAGCAGAGGTGAGGAAAGGACCCGCGGGAGCCTACGCCACAATGGACTCGTCAATTTGGCTTCATTATAGGACCACTAAGGATCACTGTTGTCCCTCCACGGTGTGCGGTGAGAGATGCGCCGCTCCTGCCCCTCAGCTGTTACCTACGATATGGGACAAGTTATGAGGAAAAGTAAGAAGAATATCGCGGGTATGAATATCAGAAAAGAGAAATATATTAGATTTTAGGATTTCAGGTCAAAATACTAAATTCATAATAAAAAGTCAAAATACATATCAAGGACAAAAAAATACCCTAATGTTATCAACTTAGCAGGAAATGAACATAACAAAACAAATAAAGGAGAGAATCAGCGGCAAATAACCGATGTATAGCTTTTGAAATTTTCTTCTGGTAACATGAAAAGCCGAACTAAATAAATACTATACTAATATCAATAAAAATACTAATAAATACCGCAAATAATATACCAACAAATAATACTAATACATTAATAATGATAATAAAAACGTAGTAATATACAATTTAAAGCAGTTCTAAAAGCAAAGAAACTCATACAAGCAGAAATGAATACAAATACTAACAAATGCTTTCAATAAGTACTAATAAATAACACTACCATATTAAAAATGATAAAAAGCGTAGCAGCCTGTAATTCAAAACAGTTGTGGAAGAAAAGAAACAGAGCGAAGGAGAACATTGGCACATCACCTTCTTTTGCATTCATCTTATATCAAAGTTAAAGTACAATGCTACACACTTTCTAGGGACAATAGGAGCGTGATATTACCTCCTCTTGAGCGATGAAAATACGTCGAAAAATAAAAATGAGAGAAATTACGAGAACGGGCGTCGCGGAACAGACATTGCCTCACACTTCAGCGAGAACGAGAGAGAAAAGAAAAATGAAAAAGGATAAGAACAAAAGAATGGAGACCTCGCGCCCTTTATTAACACTCGTGAAAAATGGCAAAGAGGACAGAGAAGCAGGTAATGAGCGGCAGGAGGAAAAATAAAGCTAACTCACGACGACAAAGAAAAAAGGGAGAAAACAGAAAGTAAGGGAGAACAAGAATATTTCAGACAATTCCAGGCTTTTGAATTAGTCTTACAAGAAACATTACCAGGGACTTGTTTGCTGATTTCTTTTATGTATTATTTTATCTTCTTTCATTATTTGCGTTCATTTCACCGCATTAGTGACGGTTTTCTTCAATATTTTGCCGTGATGTGAACGCGGTGTGCGGGTAACTGAAACATGGTAGGCGTATACCTTAGAGTTTTCCCACTACTACCACTGATAATTCACTTTGTTACTACTACCACTAGTACTACTACTACCACCACTACTGCCACTACTATTACTACTACATCTACTAATGTTACCACTACCGCTACATCTACTGCTACTACTACTAGTAATATAGTCTTACTACTACTACTGCTACTACTACTACTACTACTACTACTGCTACTACTACTACTACTACTGCTACTACTAAAACTGCTGCCGATGCTGATAATAATAACAATAATAATAATAATAATAATAATAATAATAATAATAATAATAATATAATTGTAATAATATTAATAATAATAGAAATAATACAAATGGTGATGATGATGATACGGCTAATACTGTAACTATAACTGCAAATGATTTTATCATTATTACTATTACCATTATTGTTGTTCATGCAATAATGATGGTCATAATGATAATGATCTATTCATATATTATTATTATTATTATTATTATTATTATTATTATTATTATTATTATTATTATTATTATTATTATTATTGTTATTATTATTATTATTATTATTATTATTATTATTATTATTATTATTATTATTATTATTATTATTATTATTATTATTATTATTATTATTATTATATCATTGCCATTTTTGTTATTCATTTACAGTTTGATCATAAAATAAGCTTTAATTACCTTTATTATTTACACACACACACACACACACACACACACACACACACACACACACACACACACACACACACACACACTCTCTCTCTCTCTAATGGCAATTCCTACAAGCTTAGGTTCGCGGCTTGGTCTGGCCAAAAGGGTTCCTCCTTACAGGGAGTAGATGTTATCTCCCGTTCATCAAGGGTGATGGTGTGTGTGGTGTGCGAGGGCCCAGAAGTACCCAAAGATCGATAACGAGTTCCAAAACGCTCACCTGGAGGGTACTGGCTGGTGGTCACGAGTCCAGAACGTGATCAGACCATGAGTGAATCACACACCTAGACACATAGACGTACACAGTCAACTAATAATATCTCTCGACCCACGGCACATTCTTCCTTCCTTTCATCATTCACTTCTCTCCCACCACCACCTGCACCTCTGGCCTTCTCCCCTCTCTCCCCTCTTTCTCCCACACGAGTAATCTCACACCTGTACAACAAAGGTGAGGCGGGGGATCAAATTATTAACTTACCTGCCCGGCCACCTACACCTGAGGCCAATGAGATCCTGCTTCTTGTACCTTTTGTTCCCTCTTCGGCGGATAAGCGAATTTCTTAGGAGAGGGAGAACGATGAAGACGCTGATTGAAGGGTGGGGGTTGGGGTGGGGGGGGGACTGTCTTGTTGTTGTGGAAGTTTGTCTTTTATTTCGTTTGATATTTGTTTATTTATCATGTTTTTTTGAAGTTCTATAAGCAGGTTTGTCCTCTACTCCTTATTTATCTATTTGTCTTTATGCCATATGTATTGTTTATCTATCTTTATCTATCTTGGTGAAGTTTGTCTTGGGTTTCACTTGATATTTTTTTGGAGTTTTAATTGTTTATTTATCTATTACGGTGTTATTTTGTCTATCTACCTTTCTGTCTTCTTATGCATGCTTCTATCTACACCTCTATCTAAGTTTCTATCGAGCTGTCTATTTATCTATCTATCTACCTGTTCATCACCCTACTAATCTATCTGCAATGACTCGTTTGGAAGTATATATGCATGTTTTTTTTCTGTTTATCTACTATTTATCTACTTATCTTTCTGTCTTCCTATATTTGCATAATCTACATACGTTTCTATCTAGCCGTCTGTCGTACTATTTATCAATCTCTCTATCTGCCTATTTATCAGTCTTTATCAGTCTCTATCTGCACATGGTCTTCCTCTCTTAGGCGTTTCGAGTAAGCTTTTCCTCTTACCTTAGACATCTTGGGAGGTTTTGACGTAGTTTGCATTAATGTTTGCTTTCTACACTTCCCTCCTACAGATTCTATCCCTCTCACTGCACTTCCATCTTCAGATCCCTTTCAGCCCATTTTTTTGTTGCTGTGGTGGACGGCTACTGTTCTACTCCTGAGCTTATGAATAGCGCTTTTCTGCATAGCTCTTTTTTGTCTCCCACTTTTCCTATTGTTCATTAACGATTTCCAAACTTAAACTGTGCTATCCATTCCTAGGCCGATGGCTACTTTACTTCTAGACATCAGCCCAACAAGAAACATCACAACTCTAGGCTTCATCCGATTGACCGCTTAACCTCTGACCTTGCTGTCATAATTGTATGGGTAGAAGGAACTTGGTGTTCTTTAGTGCCTCAAAAATTCAATTTATCCCCCTGACAACTCGACACAACCTTTCAGACACCTATCCCTTATTTTTCGATAACACTCAGCTGTCACCTTCTGCACTAAACACTATCGGTCAGTCCTTAAAAATAATATCAACTGGAAACTTTATGTCTCATCTCTTGCTAAATCTGCTTCCTTGAGGGGAGTTTTGAATCCCATCTGCAATTCTTTTCCCCTTCCCAGATGTTCACTATATACAGGTGCCTTGACCGCCCTTGTATGTGTATGCATCTCATGGGGGAAGGTTTCCTCACACACAGTTCGCTTAGACAGAGTCGGGTCAAAGCTCAGTATTGTCAAACGCTTCCACTTTTCACATCAAATACTTCCAAAGGATGAAAAAGAGATAATTCAGGCTCTTATGATTGATATTTTCACATTCATGGTACATAAGAAGGGTTAAACTAATAGAAGGTTCATGCAACTACTACTGGAAATGCCCAAAACTCCTACGAGCGCCTTGTCAAATATGTGTGCTTGGCTTCCGAAACGTATAAAAATATGAATCAATGGCTTTTCGTTTCATCAGCTTCCCTATTCTTAAACTGATTCTTTTCTCCCACTCCAATTCCGCCGCAATGCTTTTTCCCTTTCTCCATTTCACCGCTATTTTCATGCTAGCTGGTCCCCTGAGTTTGGTAACCGTATGCCACTGACTCTCCCGCGGCCCGCTGCACACGACGTTCTGCTTCATGCTTTCCAATTCCCACACGCGAGGACAAATCAACAGTATTGTTTGATCGCTGTCGCGGGCAAACTCTGGAATAACCTTTCTTCGTCTGCGCTTCCTCTTTCCTACAACGTGCACGCTTTCGAGAAGGGCGTATCGAAATTTCTCCAACAAACAACGATTAGCGGGCTTTTTTTTAACCTTTTTTTGCTGCCCTTGAGCTGTTTCTTTAGCTATAAAAAAAACTGACCATGCTTTCAATACTTTCATTTGTCCTCGGTGTGTGATTTGTGACTTTTGAGCATATTTTCTTCAATTTTTTTTTTTTTACAGCAAAGGAAACAGCTCAAGGGCAAATAAAAAGGAAACAATGATGGTCCTTTCCCCTTACCCTTTTGCCTTTGAACTGTCTCTTTCGATAAAAAAAATTACTATATACAAACACTAGGATATAAGTTAAAAGCAAAACAAGTCATATCATCCATTTCTCGACTCACAGACGCAGAGAAAGACAGGGATGAGAAAAAAAAGAAAAAAACGAAACAACAGAAAAACTAAAAAAAAGAAAAGAGAAATAAATAAATGCAAATATAACATACGCCATAATACAAGAAAAAAAACGAAAATAAGCCATAATCTATTTTTTCTCCATCCACAGAGGTAGCGAGAAACAGGAATAGGAAAAAGAAGGAAAAACAAACCAATCCAAAAACCAAATAGTCATGATCTAAAACACCACCACCACCACCATGGCCGAGAACATCACCACCGCCGCCCCAGTCCTCAACACCACCACGCCCCACGCTCTGACCCTGGCGGAGAAGATCACAGAGGAAGGGATAAGACTGGACGTGACAGTGTGGCTCGTCATCTGTTGCATCTTCACCTTCTTCTTCATCATCATCGTCGCTTCCATTTGTATGCACTGGATGGAGCTACGAAGGTGAGTGAGTGAGAGGAGGGAGAGAGAGAGAGAGAGAGAGAGAGAGAGAGAGAGAAAAGAGAGAGAGAGAGGAGAGAGAGAGAGAGAGAGAGAGAGAGAGAGAGAGAGAGAGAGAGAGAGAGAGAGAGAGAGAGAGAGAGAGAGAGAGAGAGAGAGAGAGAGAGAGAGAGAGAGAGAGAGAGAGAGAGAGAGAGAGAGTCAGAAACAGAGCCAATAAAACAATATGCAAACAGAAATAACGAAAAAAAAGAGCAAACAAATAAATAGAAAAAACAAGAAAAGTCAAACATCCATGCAAGCAATAAAAACGAAAAAAAGAACAAGTAAAAAAAACAAACATAGCAAACATAATAAAAAAACACTTGAAAGCACACACTTGAATATGCTCACCTGCCTACTTGACACCTACACACACACACACACACACACACACACCTGTACTCATATAGACACAGAGGCGAAGAGTTACTTTACACAACACTTCACAGGCAAGCACTTACACCTTTAATGATACACTTGG
>NC_066568.1:6949210-7005302 GCF_024679095.1 Eriocheir sinensis
AGGAAGGGCCGGAAGTAGTGCGCAAAGGACAGTTTGTTTGTATGTAAATGTGTATGTGTGTGTACGTATGTATGTATGCATATGTATGTATGTATGTCTATGTATGCTTCTACGTGAGTGTGTGTGTGTGTGTGTGTGTGTGTGTGTGTGTGTGTGTGTGTGTGTGTGTGTGTGTGTGTGTGTGTGTGTGTGTGTGTGTGTGTGTGTGTGTGTGTGTGTGTGTGTGTGTGTGTGTGTGTGTGTGTGTGTGTGTGTGTGTGTGTGTGTGTGTGTGTGTGCTTTCTTCCTCTTATAACACAAACGTATATTCAACATTTGTTAATCACCTCCTAAATTTTCAGTACCTTATAATCATAAATATCTAATTAGCTAACTACCTTCCTTGAATATAAATAAAAAAGAATAATTATAGGCGCTCAAAACTATCGTTATATACACAAATTTATACGTCACATTATTTTCTATCACATTTTTGGTACTTCATATAAAGCTATATATATTTCTATTGTTATTTATCGATTGTTGGTTATGGAAGAGTTTATCAATGTATATAGTTTACCCTAATCAAAAGCAATATATAGAATTATTTAATATATAGAGACAAACATATATATTCAATCTATCATTAGTTTGTTGTGTTTTAAAAGTTTCCAAACACACGAAAAAAGGTGTTTGTTTGTAATCTTGTTATTTGTTGCTAATAAAAACTGTTTGGTTTTCGTGATGTTTGCAAAATGACCTTGAGTGTGCGTGACCTTGTGTGTGTGTGTGTGTTTGTGGGGGAGGGGAGGGCATGCTGGTCAATAATCTAGACACACACACACACACACACACACACACACACACACACACACACACACACACACACACACACACACACACACACACACACACACCTGGCTCTCCCTCACCAATAATTAGATCACCTGCAATTACCAAGACGCGAGACTGGACAGGTAAATGTTATATTATGTTGCAGGTGTTACGGAGGGTTAAATCTCTCCCCTTGTCTACCTATCTACCTATCTATCTATCTATCTATCTCTTAACATCTCAACATTCTTCCTATTACATTTCTTTTCACAGTTTTCGCACCTCCGTTTCTTTTTCATACCGTCTCATATATTCATCACACTGCAGAACGTTAAAAAAATAAAACAACACATTATTTTCCTCACCCTCCATCTATTTTAATTTTCACCTCCTTACCTTGCTGTTCCATACTCTCCCTTTTATCCGTCACACACTTCAGAATGCCAAAAATAAGTGGGGTGTCATTTTTCTCCGCCCACTAACTCTATTCTTTTTTCCCACTCACTCCAGAGCCGTAGATGGGGAGTTAGGTCACGTCCCATCTCTCTTCTGTGCCACTAATGCTCACTGCCTCCTACTCAGCACTCCTCCCTCAAAACAAACTGGTGGAACTACAAATACTTCAACTTATTATCTAATGGTGAGGAGTTTGTGTTTAGGCAGATGCGATGGGTAGGAGGTAGCTTGAGAGGGAGATAGGTACATATTCTAAAATTTTCATCTTCTCCCCCTTCCCTTCCTTCACCCCATCACCCAGTTACATACCACCGCCAATCACAACTCATCTCTCCCCATACTTCCCTTTCTTTCCCTTCATCCCTTCAGCTCCCTTCACCTTTTCAGTCAATCACTCTAAAAGCCCTTCATTTCAAACACTATAGCCCTTCACACTCTTAATACCTCCTCTTCCCTTCCCATCCCATCCCTTCACCCCTTCAACTTTTCATTCAATCACTCTAAAAGCCCTTCACTTCAAACACCATGGTCCTTCAACCTCTTAATACCTCCCCTTCACTTCCCTTCCCTTCCCTTCATCCCTTCACCGTTTCACTCAAGCACTCCAAAATCCCTTCACCTTAAACACCAAACCCCTTCACCTTCTTAATACCTCCCCTTCCCTTCACTTCCCTTCACATCCCTTTCACGTCTTCACTACCCACATTTGATAAGGCTTTCGTAGAGGTTGTTGTGGGTATTACCATGGGAAGTTTGATGAGACTATGATCCCTCGCTCCCTAACTCTCCTTCCTTCCTTCCTGCCCACAATATCACCTCATGGTTAAAATTGTACTTCACTGCATGATTCGAAGCTCACCCCGACCTTTCCTTCTTATAGTAATAGTTTGACAAGGCCTCTGCACCTTGAATGTAATGAACAGTAGTGAAAACCCGACTACTCTGCTATGTGGGTGAAATGGGATGGGATGATGGAAAGAAAGAATGGGAGATGAAGGGGGTGAGGATTGGAGGGGTAAGGGAGGAGGAGTGATGGGGGGGATATAATTGGGGAAAGAATGGGAGATGAAGGGGATGAGAAATGGAATGGTAAGGAGAAAATTGAAGGGGGAAAGAATGGGAGATGAAGGGGATGAGAAATGGAATGGTTAGGAGAAAATTGAAGGGGGAAAAGAGATGGGGGGAAAGAATGGAAGATGAAGGGGATGAGAAATGGGAGTCGAAAGCGTCTGAAAATATGGGCCGTAGATGCAAGATGGTGTCTGAGGAGTCCTTGGTCAAACTTTCGCTAATATCTACGGATCTGACTCGCCTCCTTTCAATTCCTTTTTTTTTTTTCCTCTTTATGTTCAATGTTATGATGGTTGTGACTGACTCAGAGCCTTCCAATGCACCTGTGACAATGACTCCGAAAGCATAAGTTGTCGGAGATGAAGGCGAGGATATGGGAGAGAAAACAGCCACAGAGAAAGAAACTCGAACAGAAAATCTAACAAGTCAACTATCACACCCACAGAGGTACTCGAAAAGGTTACAGATGAAGAGGTGAAAAAGCTGAAGAAAATATCATCGAACAGGGAAACTCTTTTATATCATCTTTCACCAATTTGATAGAAGGGAAGATGACAGGACGCTAAATCATGATAGCAACAGCTGGAGACGGGGAAAGCACGACACCGGTATTTAGAGGGAAGCAGAAAACCTTAACGTAGATAAAAACGGAACGGAAGCAAGGCCGGTACCTCTGCGTTAGAAAAGACAGATGAACCTCAGAAAGTTGAACGAAAGAGAGAATCCCCCGGCGATAAAACAGAAGTTAATGTAAAGTTTTAGTGAAGGAGAAACAAGAAAAGTCGGAGCAGAAACCACGGAAACATCGGTAAAAATGATAAAAAAGTTACAGAAAGGGTAAAGTTGAAAGGGTGGATATAAAAGAAACAAATTAAAAAAATATGTCGAAAGGAAAGTGCGTCATAACAAAATCAAAGAGGGTTATGATAGAAAACAAACTACAAGGCAATGGTTGAAATTCATGGCACCAAATATGTGAAGTAAAAGGAAGATTAAAGAAAATGTCGGCGGTGAAAATTTAATGCTTTGGTTGAATGATATATTGCGGAAGAAGAAAACTCGTCCCTGCCGTGAAAGAGAGAACAGTCGCCGGAAAGTCAGCTTCGATTGTGACAAAAGAGAAAGTGCTTGAAATGTTCGCCCCGTCTGTACTAGAAGCGGCCGTGTCTGTTCCTAGAGTAAAAGAAAAAGCCGAAAAAGTATTCCTCATCAAAGGGAAAAAAAAATTGCAACATACGACAACTCAATCTGAAAAGAAGAAAAAAAGTTGCAGAGAAAGTTATCGAATCTTTAAAGGAAAATCCTGCCCGTGTTACGAAAGAGGAAGAAACACTTTGTTGACTAAATAGCTCAAGTCATCCTCTCGTCATCCCTCTTGGCTTCCCTAATTTCAACCATCCTTCTTTGCTCTTAATATCCTCCATATTTCAGTACTAGGCGATAAATTGAAGTGTCTTGAGAGGAGTGACTGTGGATATTCTTGGCCATTCAATTCTTAATCTCACTTTCTTTATCTTTCTCTCTCTCTCCCTCCCATCTCTCTTGCCTTCCCTAGTAGGCCCCTAGAATTTAGAGGAAGAAATTGCAGCCGAGGAGAAACCCGTCCAAAAATAAGTCCTTTCCCAAACGAATAAAAAAAAAAAACAGTCATCCCTTTTACTAGAGTCGTGAAAAGCAGATCATTTAACAAAAGAATAGGAAAGAGTTCAGAAAGTTGTCCCCTTTGGAAAAAAAAAGGAGTGAAAATTGTTGAGTGTGTTGTCCCCTTTGTTGAGGAGAGGGTTTGACTTACAAGAAGGGGAAGAAAAAGTCGTTGATATAGTGAGCCTCGCTGTTAAGGGAGTTGCAGCAAAAGTCTTACCCAGAAAAGTACTCACGGTTGGTAAAAAAAAAAAAAAAAAAAAAAAAAAATCAACCATTCTCATTAATATACACTTCGCCCTCTTAGAAAAGTTACTTGCATTATACTTAAAAGCAGATTCATGGAGAGGCCTATCCGTGTCTCTCTCTCTCTCTCTCTCTCTCTCTCTCTCTCTCTCTCTCTCTCTCTCTCTCATCATCATCAATTCCCCTCCCTTCATTTTCACCCATTCACCTCCCTTCACCCCACACACCACTAACCCATCACCCAATACATCACCACCCTTCACTCCCCACATACCTCCCCTTCCCCTTTACCTTCTCTCCCTTCAACCCACCCCATCCCTCTCGAAGTGCAAATCCCAGCTCATCTTCCCCTCCCCCCAGGTTCGGCATCCGGGGTGAGTTCGTGTTGCTGCCCCCGGGTCCTGTGCCTGGGTGCGTCACGGTGGTCAGCTCCAGCCAGCCACACACCCGCCTCATCGACCACTACCACCTCCAAGCCTGCTACGGCCCCTCCACCAGGTGTGACGAGGACAGGTAAGAGATGAGAGGAGAGGAGAGAAGAGGAGAGGAGAGGCGGGGAGAGGAGAGGAAAGGAGGAGGAGGAGGAGGAGGAGGAGGACGAGAGGAGGGGAGAGGAGAGGAGAGGAGAGGAGAGGAGAGGAGGAGGAGGAGGAAAGTAGAGAAGGCCTTGAGGATGATTAGAAGAGGTAGGAGAAGAGTTAGGAAGAAAGAAAAGAGAAGTAGGAGGAAAGAAGAAAAATAGAAGAAAAGAATAGGAGGAAGATAGAACAGGCAGAGAGAGATCACGAACGGAAGAGGAAGTAAAGGACAGTAAACTCAATCTGTCACTTCCCCGCCCAATCATACAATCTGTTTAGTTCATCCTGGACAACACTAGCCTCCCGATCTAATTTAATCACTCCACCGATCTTTGTATCATCCGCAAACTTACTTACATCAATACTAATTCCTGTGTCCAAATCGTGAATATAAATGAAAAACAGCAGTGCACCCAATACCGACCCCTGCGGAACCCCACTTTTTATTTTTATTTTTTACAACAAAGGAGACAGCTCAAGGGCACAAAAAATGAAACAATAATGAAAAAAAAAAGCCCGCTACTCGCTGCTCCTAAAAAGAGTCCAAAGAGGTCAAGGTGGCCAAAAAGAGAGGTCAACTTGCAACACAACCCCAGTCATCTCTTTCATCGGTGACTTGCACTCTTTGCCTCCTATTCCTAAGCCACGCCCTGACCCAGTTCAACACCCTGCCACTCTTTTCATCTACTCCGTGAGCCTGTAATTTTAGCAACAGCGGGTGGTGAGGGACTTTGTCGAACGCTGTACTGAAATCCAAATGTACCGTATCATAATTTTCATCTGTGTCTGCCGCCTCGAATACTTTATTATAGAAGGACAGAAGGATGGGGAGGCATGAGCTACCCTTTGTGAACCCGTGCTGCGAGTCATGGATTAATCTCTCCATCCCCAGACGATCCTGAATGTTCCTGTTGTTCTCGACTCCATCATCTTCCCTACAACTGATGTTAAGCTAATTGGACGAATGTCAGTTTGATTATACGAATGTTAAGCTAACTGGAGGAAGGTTAAGCTAATTGGAAAGAGGAAGGGAGGAATTAAAAGAGAAAAAGAAGGAAGATAAAAAATAAAGATAAAAAGGGAAGGAGAAAAAAAAGAAAAAAAGAGGGAGGAGGAGGAATAGACAGAGGAAAGAATAAATGAAAAAAAGAAACGAAGTGACAGAGAGATATAGAAGAGATGAAATAAGTAGAGAAAACTTAGTAAGACAAGAAGATGAAAATATTAAAAAGAAGGAGGAGGAAGAGGAAGAGGAGGAGGAGGAGGAGGGGAAAGAAGAAAAAGAAGCAAAAAAAGAGAAATATGGAGAGAGAGAGAGAGAGAGAGAGAGAGAGAGAGAGAGAGAGAGAGAGAGAGAGAGAGAGAGAGAGAGAGAGAGAGAGAGAGAGAGAGAGAGAGAGAGAGAGAGAGAGAGAGAGAGAGAGAGAGAGAGATAATAACCCTCGTTCCACCGAATCATAACCCTGAACTAGGAAGATGATAATTACGGGTTGAGTTCTAGGAAAAAATGATAGGGGAGAGAGAGAGAGAGAGAGAGAGAGAGAGAGAGAGAGAGAGAGAGAGAGAGAGAAGTAATAGAAGTAGAAGTAGAAGTAGTAGTAGTAGTAGTAGTTTTGGTGATATTCAAAAACTTAATAAAACACAAAATGACGTATAAAAGTGTAAAAGTTATAGGTTCAAAAGTTTAAAAGTGTATAATGATAAAGGTATTAATAAAAACTGTATTAATTGTCTCTCTCTCTCTCTCTCTCAGCCAAGTCAGCCGCTGCTTCTCCTTCCCAACCCTTACCAGACAGCCTAAGGACACCCTCCCGAGAAGCAGGTAACAACAACAACAACAACAACAACAACAACAACAGCAACAACAACAATGCTACACCTCCACTTTCCTTCTTTCCTTCTCTTCCTTCTCCTTTTCCTCCTTCCATGTATCCTTTCCCTCGCTCCTTTCCTCTCTTCCGATTTTATTTCTCTCTATCCCTTTGTTCTCCTCCACCTCTTCCTCTTCCTTCCTTCCCTTCCTTCTCCTTCTCCCTTTCCTCTCATCCTCTCTCGTTCATTTCCTCTCTTTCTTCCTTTCTCCTCTTCCTTCCTTCATCTCCCCATTTCTTTTCCCATCCCTCCTATCGCCCTTAGCAGAAGAGGGCAAGCAGCAGAGGGTGGGAGAAAGACAACTGCTGAGAGATGGATAGCAGGAAGGAAAGCAGGTAACGACTCCAGCTAGCCAAAAAGAGGTCGTCCAGCCTGTTATGACGTCAGCAAGCCTTCCGTGACGTCACTAATGTAATGACGTCACTTTTCTCGGGTTGCAAGGGATGGGATTTACAGAAGCATTCAATTTTAGCCCCTTGATAGCGATGCCAATAGAGAGAGTGAGAAAAAAAGTCCAATATGTAGTAGAGGAGGTGATTTTTTTTATTGTATGGAGTGTGATGAGTCTTGGAAAATGCAAAAAATAAAAGACAATAAGGAGAAAAAAGTGATGTATGAGAGTTTTTTTCTTTTTGATGTGATCTTTTGAAAATGTGAAAAGAGAACGATAAAAGAAGAAAAATGAATATGTAAAAAGAAGTGAAATTATTGAAGTGTAGAATGTAACGATCTTTGGAAAACGTAAAAAAAAAAGAATAGAAAAAGGGAAGAAAAATTGCAATAAGTAGTAAAGGAGGTGAAAAGTTTTAATTGTGGAATGTAATAATCTTTTGAATATGTAAAAAATAAAAAATAAAAATAAAAGAAAAATGCATTATATAAAGGGGTGAAAATTTATAAGTGTGGAATGTAATTATCTTTTGAATATGTAAAAAAGAAAGAAAGATAAAAAGGAGAAAAATGCATTATATAAAGGGGGTGAAAATTTCTAAGTGTGGAATGTAATGATCTTTTGAATATGTAAAAATAGAAAGATAAAAAGGAGAAAAAAAGGCATCATATAAAGGAGGTGAAAATTTTTGAAATGCTCAGTGTAAGGATCTTTTCAAAATGTTAAGAAAGAAGAAATAAACAAGAAAAAATATATAGGCGCCATTGTTGTTTATTTCTATTATCTTTTATCGCTACTTTTATTCTAACTTCCCTTTTTGTACTAACTTAACTTTTGCTAACTATCTGTCTCCACCCTCCTGCGGCCTGGTTACACTCGTCTTTTTACTCTAGTTCATCTCTGTGCTGTCCAACTTCCTTATGCAAGAGTGAGGCAGTATCTTCATTCTTCCATCTCTTTCACTGGTAAACTCTGGAACATCCTTATTTCGTCTGTATTTCCTTTTTCCTTTTCCTCATCTCCCCACTCATGTTTCTTTTCTTTTGTTTTATCCATTTTCTTCGTCTCACCATTTTTTCCTTCTTCTCTCTCTCTCTCTCTCTCTCTCTCTCATTCATTCAGGAAAAGAAAGGAAAAGGAGAGGAAACGGAAAGGATTATTATTATTAAACTGACGAGCGAAAATATTAGGAGAGCGCAGTGACAGAACAAGAATTATATTAAGTAAGAATCAGAATCAGTTAAAACACATAGCTCTCAGAGGTTAGGATGTACACAAAAGACAAATAAAAAAAGAGAAATAGCCGCCAAAACGCTTCCCACTCACACACACACACACACACACACACACACACACACACACACACACACACACGAGAAGAAAAAGTTAGAAAAGTATGATTAGTTTTAGCTAGAGAGGTGTCTTGAGCCTCACCTTGGCAGCGTTTGTCGTAGAGATAATAAAATATGCAGACGAAGAAAGGCTGCTCCAGAGATTACCAGTGAAGGAAACGAAAGAATGAAGTTAATTGTGAACTCGCTTTTGACAGTGGACAGAAAAGAGACGAGTTTGGAAAGAACATGTAAGGTGTAATGAACGGAGGATAACCAACGAAAATTCTGAAAATGTAAGAATCAATAATGAAAAAAAAAATGACATTCACATACGTAAAAATTTCACCGTATTGCGGATGTATGAAAAGAGAGAGAGAGAGAAAACAAAAAACGATGAATAAACAATGAATGCGCTCCACACCTCTCCACAACACTCAGAAAAGAGGAAATAGAAGAAAACATAGAAAAAACACAGCTCGTTATAAGAAAACATGAAATAAGAAGACCAGAAAGACGAGAACACTATATATTTAAGCCATCTCTGTAATTTCACACACACACACACACACACACACACACACACACACACACACACACACACACACAGTTGCATACACATACACAAAACACATATGCACACACACACACACACACACACACACACACACACACACACACACAAAACATACACACACACACACACACACACACACACACACACACACACACACACACACACACACACACACACACACACACACACACACACACACACACACACACACACACACACACACACACACACAGTTACATACACATACACAAAACACATATGCATACACACACACACACACACACACACACACACACACACACACACACACACACACACACACACACACACACAAAGAAAGTAAAAAAATAAATGCGTCAAAAAAAAAATACAAAAAATAAAACAACGTCAGGTGTTGCTACCATCATCATCACGAAGGTATGCTGTATTTTTTTCCTCTCTATCCTTTTATTTTCCATTTTATCGTTGTGATTCACTAGGGTCGGTCACACCATCTGGCGCCACTGTTGCCACGCCGCACGCTATTCATATGTTTTTGTTCCTGCAGTGTTGGCAAGGATGCGTCACTGTTTATGCAGCCACACTGTTACCAGAAAAAAAGATGATTCTATTGCGCATTTGACCGAAATTTAAGGTTTTTAATATATTTCGGTTATTTTAAATGTTTAGTTGTCTTTTTTTTATTGTTGTTTGTTACTGAAGTATGTTTTTCGATCACCGGCTTTAAATAGTTAAGTTTGGAAGGAAAGAAAGGGAACATTTAAATAAAAAAAAAAAAAACGTGTAAATTGGAATAAAAGAAAAAAGAACGTGTAAACTGAAATAAAAGAAAAAGAACGTGTAAATTGAAATAAAAGAAAAAGAACGTGTAAATTGAAATAAAAGAAAAAGAACGTGTAAATTGAAATAAAAGAAAAAGAACGTGTAAATTGAAATAAAAGAAAAAGAACGTGTAAATTGAAATAAAAGAAAAAGAACGTGTAAATTGAAATAAAAGAAAAAGAACGTGTTAATTGAAATAAAAGAAAAAGAACGTGTAAATTGAAATAAAAGAAAAAGAACGTGTAAATTGAAATAAAAGAAAAAGAACGTGTAAATTGAAATAAAAGAAAAAGAACGTGTAAATTGAAATAAAAGAAAAAGAACGTGTGAATTGAAATAAAAAAGAACGTGTCAATTAAAATAAAAGAAAAAAAGAACGTGTGAATTGAAATAAAAAGAACGTGTCAATTAAAATAAAAGAAAAAAAGAACGTGTAAATTGAAATAAAAAGAACGTGTCAATTAAAATAAAAGAAAAAAAGAACGTGTGAATTGAAATAAGAGAAAAACGAACGTGTGAATCGGAATGAAAGTAAAAGAACACGTGAACTGGAAAGAAAAGAAAAGAACGTGAAAATTTAAATAAGAGAAAAGAACGTGTGAATTGGAAGAAATGTGAAATTTGTATTCAACACCAAATACATTTTTCCCTAAATTGGTAATGCTGTTTCAATCAATTTTCTGGGTGGAAGTAGTTTGTTTGTCTGTCTGTTTGTTTGTTTGTTTGTTTGTGTATGTGTGTCAGTTTCCGCTTTAAAAAAAATGGGACGGGTTATTTCTTAATACACACACACACACACACACACACACACACACACACACACACACACACACACACACTGCTACCTTCCCCTCACGTGCCCTCAGGGAATCAAATACCTGTCTCCCACCTGTATGTTATGATTACGCTTCCTCCTCCCTCCTCCTCCTCCTCCTCCTCCTTATATATACCTTTTCCAAATTTCCTTCTATTACGTTATTTCCCATTTACCCTTCCTTTTCTCCCATCCTCTCTCCTCTTCCTCCTCCTCCTCCTCTTCCTCTTCCTCCTCCTCTTCCTTCCTCTTACTCTAATTCACGACTGAAGTGTTAAGGTTAGTAATTTCCTCTTATTTCTCTCTTTACCGTAAAATTTCCATGTCCCTTTCTTCCTTAAAGGCACATGGTGTTCTCTTCTATTTCCTGCCAGCACGTTGCTGGAGGGAGAGGTGGGTGGGGAGGAGCCTTCATCTATTCTGTCCTGTCCTGCCACACGTAGCTTACTAGTAGTAGCGGTAGTAAACAGACACCCTCGCCATAGACCGATAGGTATTCTGGTGTCTGTTCTTCCTATGTATTCCTATGTATTCCTCCTCCTCCTTTTATTACTCTTTTCCATTTTTTCTTCCATTACATTCTGTCCCATATACCCTACCCCTCCTCCTCCTCCTCCTCCTCCTCCTCCTCTTCCTACACGACAAACTAATCTCTATCCTTTTAATTTTCCCTTTCTTTCCCTGTGGCGACCCGAAACTCCCTTCTCTCTCTCTCTCTCTCTCTCTCTCTCTCTCTCTCTCTCTCTCTCTCTCTCCCAGGAGCGCCCCGGGGAGCCGTCCTTGTAAGGCCAACAGGTGACTTGGTAATGAGTTTGTGACACCTTGACGCACCTTGCTATTATAGTCAGGGGGAGGGGCAAGGGGAGAGAGGGGGGAGGAGTGGTGATGGTGGTGGTGGTGGTAATGATGATGAGGAAGAGGAGGAG
Organism: Eriocheir sinensis; assembly: GCF_024679095.1. Taxonomy (NCBI): domain Eukaryota; kingdom Metazoa; phylum Arthropoda; class Malacostraca; order Decapoda; family Varunidae; genus Eriocheir; species Eriocheir sinensis. The sequence continues at coordinate 6,960,749 of NC_066568.1, forward strand.
GAGGAGGACGAGGATAGGGTCGTGGTGGTGGTGGTGGTGGTGGTGATGGTGATGTAATGGAACTAGTGATGGTGTTTTATGTGTATTTGTGAGAATATTTTCCTCTACTAATGGATTTGCTGTTATTTTTTTATCTATTTCTTTTTTTTTTCTACTACTACTACTACTACTACTACTACTACTACTACTACTACTACTATTTCCCTAGCAATAGCAAATAACGGGTCTGTCTGATCACTGCAAGACTGAAGCATTCCGTAGTTTCATAAAATTTATCTATTCATTTACTTTTGTGTGTGTATGTTGGTAAGGAGTGAAGACTTAGGGAGAGAATGTCAGAATGAACAACAGTATAGAATTACATAGTCTTGGGGTCTAATGGCAGCATGATCAGGAATGGTGTTAATATCTTTGGCACGTGTAGTAGTGATGATTCTTTTTTTACAGCAAGGAGACAGCTCAAGGGCACAGAAAAGGAAATAATAAAAAAGGCCCGCTACTCGCTGCTCCTAAAAAGAATCCAAGGAGGTGGCCGAAAGAGGGGTCAATTACGGGAGGAGAGGTGTCCCGATACCCTGTTTTTGATCGACTCCAATTTATTACACAATTAGTGGAAGCCTTATATTTTTTTGCAGTAAAGAAAGCAGCTCAAGGGCTACTGAGACACAAAGAAGAAAAATGAAAAAAAGCCCGCTATATGTTGTTCCTGCAAAAGTCTACGTAATTGAGGACCCGGAAGAGAAGGTTAATTTTGGCTGACTGCGCGGGTTAACTAGCACCGAAAAATGACATAATTGTAATCGCTGAAGCATGGATGGACTCGACAAACAGTTTTTTTACGTATTTTGAATTCAATGAGTGCAGTATATTTTTTTTTACGATAATGGAGGCGGCGACTCGAGGGCAGAGTGATTAAAATAATAACATTGATTATATGAATTATAAAAACGATAAAAAGTGGCAATGATAAATGATAAAAAATAGCAATTAAGTGAAACAGGAAACAAAAAAAGAATAAATAAATGATAGAAAAAATAAAACTAGCGCTGGTCCCATTAACAGAGGACCGCTGGAGTAGACGAGAGAGTCAGATTCCGCTTGAGAGGTGTTTTAATCCTCCCCTATTCCAGCGTTCAAGTCATAGGCAGGAGGAAATACAGACAGAGCGAGGCTGTTGGAATTGATGAACTAGCAAACAACTGATATTATGAGACCTTAAGGGAGGCGTGTTGGCAAACGATATGATAAAATTAAGAAAATCTACGGAGCTTTTATATCCAATTTGAAAACAAGAGCATCGGAATAGAAACGAATGGATTCGCTTGTGAGAAAAGGGGAAGAAAATGAAGGAAGAAAGAGGGAAAGAGAGAAAAAGAGAAAGAAAAGAAGAGAATTATAAGAAAGGGGAAGAAAAAGTAGGAAGAAAGGGAAAGAGAGAAAAAGAGAAAGAAAAGAAGAGATATATAAGAAAAGGGAAGAAAATGAAGGAAGAAAGAGGGAAAGAGAGTAAGAGAAAGAAAAGAAGAGAATTATAAGAAAGGGGAAGAAAATGTAGGAAGAAAGGGAAAGAGAGAAAAAGAGAAAGAAAAGAAGAGAAATATAAGAAAGGGGAAGAAAATGAGGGGAGAAAAGAGAGAAAAGGAAGAAAGGAATTAGAGTAGCCGGGAAGAAAATTAAAGAAAAAAAAGGGAAAGGAGGAAAAACAGAAAGAAAAGAAGAAATGGAGGAAAGGGGAAGACAATGAAGGAAATGATAGACAGTTGATGATGGTGTTGATGGGTAGGACTTATTTAATGTAGACAGGCAAGGAAGGAGAAGGCGAGGGGGTGGCGGCTAAGTATGTAACAGACGCTGATTATTGTTTCCTTTTTTTGTGCCCTTGAGCTGTCTCCTTTGTTGTAAAAAAAAGAAGTAAAAGGAAGAGATAAAAAAATGTGAAGGAAAAGCATAAAAACTGTGAAAGGAATTAAACAACCGAAAGCAATAAAAGGAGAGGAAAAAGAAAGAGGGAGGAAGGAGAGATAGCAGAAGGGAAGCGAGTGAGAGGGAAAAGAATAAAAAGGAGGAGGAAAAAAGACGTGAAGCAGAGGGACAAGTTGAAGCAATATGGGGAAAAAATATAGACAAGGAAATATATAGGAATGAGGATGAAAATTAAGGAAATAAAGTGGGAAAGAGGGACATTGAGGAGGAAGAAGGAGTACAGAAAAGAGGAAGAAAATGAAAGGAGAAAAGAGAGCAGGAGGGGAAAAGAAACAGAAAGGGAAAATAACAGAAAGATACAAAAGGGAAAAGGGAAAATAACAGAAAGTTACAGAAGGGAAAAGGGAAAACAAGAGAAAGATACAGAAGGGAAAAGGGAAAACAACAGAAAGATACAGAAGGGAAAAGGGAAAACAACAGAAAGATACAAAAGGGAAAAGGGAAAATAACAGAAAGATACAGAAGGGAAAAGGGAAAATAACAGAAAGATACAAAAGGGAAAAGGGAAAATAACAGAAAGATACAGAAGGGAAAAGGGAAAATAACAGAAAGATACAGAAGGGAAAAGGGAAAACAACAGAAAGATACAGAAGGGAAAAGGGAAAACAACAGAAAGATACAGAAGGGAAAAGGGAAAACAACAGAAAGATACAGAAGGCAAAGAATACTCAACTTTATCCTCTCTACGTCAATGAGCTTTCGCCTTTACTATAAAAAAAGGTCAATTGAAAAAGACGTAGATGTTGAAGCAATGTCGGTTTAATTCGTAGAAACAAAGGATGAATGTATTATAGTTTTCGTCTACCGGCTTTGCGATGCCACAGAGAATTCCACTTCCGCCACAATCCATAAAGTAGAGCGGCCTCCAGATGTGGTAAATAAATGCACGGTGAGATATTGTGAGTATACGTAAATATTGAGTGTGGTTATCTTGAGTAGCGTCCTGTGCGTTCCTGATAACCTTGTGTCCTATGTATTAATAATGCTAATACGCTCCCTCCTCCTCCTCCTCCTCCTCTTCCTACTACTACTACGACTATTACTACTACTACTACTACTACTACTACTACTACTACTACTACTACTACTACTACTACAACGATTTTTACCCAGCAGATTACCAGAAAAAAACAAAGACCTCACCTTCCCTTTGTACCTTCAGCGGCCCCATGATTAAAGAACTACAAAAACAAACAAAAAAATACTGGTAAAAATAAATGTTAGGGGAGGAAGGAGGGAAGGAAGAAAAAAAGGTATAAAGAGTAAGAGGAAAAGAAATGGAAGGAGAAATGAAGGAAAAGGAAGGAGTGGAAGCGAAAATGGAGGAAAGAGAAGGGAAAAGTTAATCACGAAAGGGGGAGATAGAGAGAAAGAAATAGAAAGAGGAAAGGAAAAAGGGATAGAAAAGGATATAAAGAAAAGGAAATGGAGGAAAAGCGGAGGAAAGGAGGGGAAAGACAAAGAAAATAAAAGAAAATATGAAAGGGGAAGAAAATGAAAGATAAAAGAGACGGGAAAAAGTGAAATACAGGAATGATGGAAATATACAAGAAGCAAAATATAGGAAAGTGATGAAAATGAATTACATAGAGGAAAAAAAAGAGGAAAAGACGGGAAAAGGAAGGGAAAGTTAATCTAGGGTCTATCCTTTCTTCTTTGGACTCTGGGGTTGAAAATCTGCATCAAAATGTCTATCTAATCAACCTTACTGCCCAGGGTTAATGAATTGGTGTTGGTGGTGGTGGTGATGGTGGTGGTGGTGGTGGTGGTGGTGGAGGTGATGGTGGTGGTGAAAATAGAGACTAAGGTATCTAAGGATTTTAACTACATCACTATCATCACCACAACCACAATCATCACCATCATCACCACCACCACCAACACCACCGTCTCAGTTGTTATGTTATATCATGTAAACTCTCTCTGTCTAGTTCACTCATTACTTCCTTTTCCTTGGTCCCTTCCTCCCTTTCCCTCCCTCCCTCCTTCCCTCCATCACTCTCCCTCCCTCCCTGAACTCCCCTTCTCTTCATTCTCTCCCCCTTCCTTCCCTTTCTCCCTCCCATTCCACCTCTCCCCTTCCCTTCCTTCCTTTTTCTTTTATAATAGACTGTCTCACTAATTTTACCTCCTCCTCCTCCTCCTCCTCCTCCTCCTCCTCCTCTCCTCGTCCTCCTCCTCCTCGTTCTCCTCCTCCACACTCCTCTACACCATTCTTCTACTTTTTCCTTCCTGTCGTAATTTTCTTTCCTCCTCCTCCTCCTCCTCCTCCTCTTTTAACACTCCACAACCTTGATTAAATATTTTGTGATGATACAGTAGCAACAACATCAACAACAGCAACAACAACTACCTTTACTACTACTACTACTACTACTACCACTACTACTACTACTACTACTACCGCCACTACTGCTTTCTGAGTGGGTAGTATCTTAGAACAAAGTTATATATTACTTCATACGAGTTAACTGATATGAAAACTTTTATCTTTATAGTTCATTCAATTGTTCTATCTGTCCTTTCCTTTAGTTGTGTCTGTCTGTTTTCTTCCATTATTTATCTTTTCTTAATCTCTCTTATCCTTTCTTTCTTACGTTCTTTCCTGTTCTGTTACCTTCTTGATTTTTTGTTTTGTTTTACTCGCTTCGGTTTCTCTTGTTTACACTCTTATTTTCTTTTATTCTTTTTCTTTTATTTTTCATCTTTGTTTTTATTACTCTTTCGGTCGTTCATACTTTCCTCTCTCTCTCTCTCTCTCTCTCTCTCTCTCTCTCTCTTGTTTAATATCAACGTCAACAACAGTCACTTTATTTCAATCATTTGTTTAACTATTCATAGACACACAAGCTAATCCAACCAATCTCCCTCACCCAGGTTACTTATTCATTCCTTTGTTTATTCATTCTTTTCCTATATACATTTTCATCATCATCATCATCATCATCTCCCGTACCAGCATCAAGCGACAAGGAGACGAGATGAATTTCCCGGACGATTAAGTTAGCGACAGGCGGCCAATGTAGCGGAAGATTGACGGGTTGAAAAGCGCTATTTTTACCCAACGAAAAAGAGAGGTCGATGGCTAGAGAGATAGATAGATAGACAGAGAGATAGACAGATAGATAGATAGATAGATAGATAGATAGATAGATAGATAGATAGATAGATATATATATATATATAGAGAGAGAGAGAGAGAGAGAGAGAGAGAGAGAGAGAGAGAGAGAGAGAGAGAGAGAGAGAGAGAGAGAGAGAGAGAGAGAGAGAGAGAGAGAGAGAGAGAGAGAGAGAGCGCAAAGGAAGGGAAGGAAGGGAAGGAGAAAATGAAAGAGACGCAGAGAAAGAGAAGAGGAAGGAAGAGAAGGAGAGAGGAGGGGTAGGGAGAGAAGGATAAGGGAGAGGGAGAAGAGAGAGAGAGAGGAGGGAGGGAAAGAAGATGGTTGGGGAGGGAGGAGAGGGAAGAAGAGAGGGGGGGAAGGAGAGAGGGAGAGGGAGAGGAAGAGGGAGGTAAAGTCAACCACCCTTGTTTGGATATTTCAAGAAGATAACCGGATTTTTTCCTTTTTTCCTTTCCTTTTTCTTTTCATCTTTTCCTTTACCCACTTGAGAGGAAAAGTGTCGGGCCGAATTATCGATTTATTTTGTGGAAGGAAATGGACGAAGGAAAAGGTAAGGGAAAGGTGAAGTTGGGAGCATAGACTAAAGCTGCGCGTGGCGGCGGTGCTGATCTCCGTACTGTTGACCTTTGAGCCTGTGGTGGGAGAGAATCCTTAACCCGGGACACAGGGCCAATCCACATGGACCTGATTTTTATCCCTAAACTCCCTGGAAATGTCCCTAGAATCTCCGTTTTTCTCCCTAACATCCACTGAGACCTGAAATTTCTCCCTAGCCTCCTGGAAATGTCCCTAGAATCTCCCTTTCTCTCCCTAATATCCACTGAGACCTGAAATTTCTCCCTAGCCTCCTGGAAATGTCCCTAGAATCTCCCTTTCTCTCCCTAACATCCACTGAGACCTGATATTTCTCCCTAAACTCCCTGGAAAACGAGGGTGCCTGCTTTGGTGACTTGATTAATCAGTTTGTAATCTAAGTGACCTGAGAAACAGACTGAAACACTTGCTGAACGTACGTAAGGGAGGGTTTGGGTCAGTCCTGACGTGACAGAGTGATGTTCAATGCGATTTTTGAAAGAGGTGATCATATTCGCTTTTAACCATCTCTGCAGGAAGGTTGTTGGACTGGCGGATATGTTCGTCTCTCTCTCTCTTTTTTTTATAACAGAGTACTCTCTAATAATGGAGTATGCATCTCACGTGTGGGGGGGCTCAACTCACACAGCTCTCTTGGACAGAGTGGAGTCTAAGGCTCTTCGCCTCATCAGCTCTCCTTCTCTTACTGATAGTCTTCTACCTCTTAAATTTCGCCGCCATGTTGCCTCTCTTTCTATCTTCTATCGATATTTTCATGCTGACTGCTCTTCCGAACTTGCTAACTGCATGCCTCCCCCCCTCCCGCGGCCTCGTCACACACGACTTTCTACTCAAGCTCATCCCTTTACTGTCCAAATCCCTTACGCAAGAGTTAACCAGCATCTTCACTCTTTCATCCCTCACGCTGGTGGGTTCTGGAACAGTCTTCCTTCGTCTGTATTTCCTCCTGCCTACGACTTGAACTCTTTCAAGAGGAGGGTGTCGGGACGCCTCTCCTCCCGAAATTGACCTATCTTTCGGCCACTCTTTTTAGGAGCAGTAAGTATCGGGCTTTTTTTAAACATTTGTTACCTTTTTTATGTCCTTGAGCTGACTCCTCTGCTGTAAAAAAAAAGACTGTCTCACTAATTTTACCTCCTCCTCCTCATTCCTCTACACCATTCCTCTACTTTTTCCTTCCTGTCGTAATTTTCTTTCCTCCTCCTCCTCCTCCTCTTTTAACACTCCACAGCCTTGATTAAATATTTTTTGATGATACAGCAACAATAACAACAACACCTCTCTCTCTCTCTCTCCTGTACTGCCTCTTCTGGTTCGTGTAGGCTGACCATTATTTCCAGTTCTCGAGTTAATTTGGAACACAAGAGAGTTTGGAGTGTTAAACGTTTCCTTTTCTTTTACAGCAAAGGACGACAACAACAACAACAACAACAACAACAACAACAACAACAACAACAACAACAACCTCGCAAGACGCTAGACGTTACTAACCATTTTCCAGTATTTTCAAGATTTGTACCGAAGCCTCCCGTAGTCGTCTCTTCGCCAATGTAAGGAGGCTGAGTCGCTGGAGTCGATCTTCAAATGGTTATAGAGGCTGGCTGTAAGACCCTTCATGTTGAGTAAGAAGAGAAATATCCGAAAAAAAGGCGAGTAAAGGAGAATTTTGTGGTGTGGAGAATTTTCTGAGGTGCCCGAACGTAGCTCTACTGAGGTGCCCGAACGTAGCTCTACTAAGGTGCCCGAACGTAGCTCTACCAAGAGGGGGCGCGTATATTACAAAGGACAGCGAAAGCCAAAGAAATGCAACCAAGAAATTGTACAGCCATTTTCTATGATGCCGGACGAAACTTTTGATGTGATATTTCAAGAGTTCTTAAGAAGTTACAAACCAATTTTCTACTTCCTAAAAAACTACTGGACTATATTACTCTCGATGTGTTACACTCGAAGTTCTTCACTACAAACCCGGTAATCGTATAAGCTTTGTAGGCAACTTTACAGTGGTTTCCGTGTTCCAAGACGTTGCTGATTGTGACCCCAAAGCCAGATTCCGTATTAACTTCTTGAAGGCTTCCCGCGCGTGTTGTGTATGTGTGGGTATTGTTGCGGGCTCGAAACGCTGTACTGTACACTCGTCCGGCTTGAGAGACCTTTGCCAGTTTTTAGACCACTGCGGAGACTAGTCGTGGTGCCGTTTAGTTGGAGAAAAAGGAACAAAAAAAGGAGGTGTAAGAAGAAAAAAACAAGAAGAACGAGCTCAAGAACAAGAAGGTCAAGAACATGAAGATCAAGAACAAAATCAGGAACAAAAAAAAAATACAAATAAGAAGAACAAGAACAAGAGGAAAAGGAAAAAATGTCATTTCTTTCACTCTCGGGTCTTGTCACTCCTACACACGCACATACGCACACACACACACCCTCCTCCTCTCCTCCTTCTCCTCTTCTCTCCTCCTCCTCCTCCTCCTCCTCCTCCTCCTCCTCCTCCTCCTCCTCTCCCTTCCTCCACCTTCATTCCATTACTTTTTGAATCAGTCTATTATTTTTTCCTCCATTCCTTCCTCTCATTCTTCTCTCTCTCCTCTACAACTTACCTCCTTTCTCTTCCGTCTCTCCACTTTAATTGGTAACTGGTGGATAGGGGACGGATTGGTAATGGGACTGATGGATAGGGGAAGGGTTGGTAATGGGACTGGTGGATAGGGGAAAGATTGGTAATGGGACTGGTGGATAGGGGAAAGATTGGTAATGGGACTGGTGGATAGGGGAAGGATTGGTAATGGAACTGGTGGATAAGGGAAGGGTTAGTAATGGGACTGGTGGAGAGGGGAAGGGTTGATTATGGAACTGGTGGATAAGGGAAGGGTTGGTAATGGGACTGGTGGATAGGGGAAGGGTTGGTAATGGGACTGGTGGATAAGGGAAGGGTTGGTAATGGGACTGGTGGAGAGGGGAAGGGTTGGTAATGGGACTGGTGGAGAGGGGAAGGACTGGTAATGGGACTGGTGGAGAGGGGAAGGGTTGATAATGGAACTGGTGGATAAGGGAAGGGTTGGTAATGGGACTGGTGGAGAGGGGAAGGGTTGGTAATGGGACTGGTGGATAGGGGAAGGTTGGTAATGGGACTGGTGGATAGGGAAGGATTGGTAATGGGACTGGTGGATAGGGGAAGGTTGGTAATGGGACTGGTGGATAGGGAAGGGTTGGTAATGGGACTGGTGGATGGGGAAGGGTTGGTAATGGGACTGGTGGAGGGGAAGGGTTGGTAATGGGACTGGTGGAGAGGAAGGGTTGGTAATGGGACTGGTGGATAGGGATGGGTTGGTAATGGGACTGGTGGATAGGTGAAGGTTTGGTAATGGGACTGGTGGATAGGGGAAGGGTTGGTAATGGGACTGGTGGATAAGGGAAGGGTTGGTAATGGGACTGGTGGAGAGGGGAAGGGTTGGTAATGGGACTGGTGGAGAGGGGAAGGGATAGTAATGGGACTGGTGGATAAGGGAAGGGTTGGTAATGGGACTGGTGGATAAGGGAAGGGTTGGTAATGGGACTGGTGGAGAGGGGAAGGGTTGGTAATGGGACTGGTGGATAGGGGAAGGGTTGGTAATGGGACTGGTGGATAGGGGAAGGGTTGGTAATGGGACTGGTGGAGAGGGGAAGGGTTGGTAATGGGACTGGTGGATAAGGGAAGGGTTGGTAATGGGACTGGTGGATAGGTGAAGGGTTGGTAATGGGACTGGTGGATAGGGGAAGGGTTGGTAATGGGACTGGTGGATGGGGAAGGGTTGGTAATGGGACTGGTGGATAGGGAAGGTTGGTAATGGGACTGGTGGATAGGGAAGGATAGTAATGGGACTGGTGGATAGGGAAGGTTGGTAATGGGACTGGTGGATAGGGGAAGGGATAGTAATGGGACTGGTGGATAGGGGAAGGGTTGGTAATGGGACTGGTGGATAGGGGAAGGGATAGTAATGGGACTGGTGGATAGGGGAAGGGTTGGTAATGGGACTGGTGGATAGGGGAAGGGATAGTAATGGGACTGGTGGATAGGGGAAGGGATAGTAATGGGACTGGTGGATAGGGGAAGGGATAGTAATGGGACTGGTGGATAGGGGAAGGGATAGTAATGGGACTGGTGGATAGGGGAAGGGTTGGTAATGGGACTGGTGGATAGGGGAAGGGTTGGTAATGGGACTGGTGGATAGGGGAAGGGATAGTAATGGGACTGGTGGATAGGGGAAGGGATAGTAATGGGACTGGTGGAGAAAGGAAGGGTTGGTAATGGGACTGGTGGATAAGGGAAGGGATAGTAATGGGACTGGTGGAGAGGGGAAGGGTTGGTAATGGGACTGGTGGATAGGGGAAGAGATAGTAATGGGACTGGTGGATAGGGGAAGGTTGGTAATGGGACTGGTGGATAGGGAAGGATGGTAATGGGACTGGTGGATAGGGAAGGGTTGGTAATGGGACTGGTGGATAGGGAAGGGTTGGTAATGGGACTGGTGGATAGGGAAGGGTTGGTAATGGGACTGGTGGATGGGGAAGGGATTGTTATGGGACTGGTGGATTGGGGAAGGGTTGGTAATGGGACTGGTGGATAGGGGAAGGGTTGGTAATGGGACTGGTGGATAGGGGAAGGATTGGTAATGGGACTGGTGGATAGCGGAATGGTTGGTAATGGGACTGGTGGATGGGGAAGGGTTGGTAATGGGACTTGTGGATAGGGGAAGGATGGTAATGGGACTGGTGGATAAGGGAAGGGTTGGTAATGGGACTGATGGATAGGGAAGGATGGTAATGGGACTGGTGGATGGGGGAAGGGTTGGTAATGGGACTGGTGGATAGGGGAAGGGTTGGTAATGGGACTGGTGGATAGGCGAAGGGTTGGTAATGTGACTGGTGGATAGGGAAGGGATAGTAATGGGACTGGTGGATAGGGAAGGGTTGGTAATGGGACTGGTGGATAGGGAAGGGTTGGTAATGGGACTGGTGGATAGGGAAGGATGGTAATGGGACTGGTGGATAGGGAAGGGTTGGTAATGGGACTGGTGGATAGGGAAGGGTTGGTAATGGGACTGGTGGAGAGGGGAAGGGTTGGTAATGGGACTGGTGGATAGGGGAAGGGTTGGTAATGGGACTGGTGGATTGGGGAAGGGTTGGTAATGGGACTGGTGGATAGGGGAAGGGTTGGTAATGGGACTGGTGGATAGGGGAAAGGATGGTAATGGGACTGGTGGATAGGGGAAGGGTTGGTAATGGGACTGGTGGATAGGTGAAGGGTTGGTAATGGGACTGGTGGATAGGGGAAGGGTTGGTAATGGGACTGGTGGATAGGGGAAGGGTTGGTAATGGGACTGGTGGATAGGGGAAGGGTTGGTAATGGGACTGGTGGATAGGGAATGGTTGGTAATGGGACTGGTGGATAGGGAAGGTTGGTAATGGGACTGGTGGATAGGGAAGGGTTGGTAATGGGACTGGTGGATAGGGGAAGGGTTGGTAATGGGACTGGTTGATGGGGAAGGATGGTAATGGGACTGGTGGATAGGGAAGGGTTGGTAATGGGACTGGTGGATAGGGAAGGGTTGGTAATGGGCCGGGTGGATACGGGAAGGATTGGTACTGGGACTGGTGGATAGGGGAAGGGTTGGTAATGGGACTGGTGGATAGGGGAAGGTTTGGTAATGGGACTGGTGGATAGGGAAGGGTTTGTAATGGGACATGTGGATAGGGGAAGGGTTGGTAATGGGACTGGTGGATAGGGGAAGGGTTGGTAATGGGACTGGTGGATAGGGAAGGGTTGGTAATGGGACTGGTGGATAGGGGAAGGATGGTAATGGGACTGGTGGATAGGGAAGGGTTGGTAATGGGACTGGTGGATGGGGAAGGGTTGGTAATGGGACTGGTGGATGGGGAAGGGTTGGTAATGGGAATGGTGGATAGGTGAAGGGATAGTAATGGGACTGGTGGATAGGTGAAGTGTTGGTAATGGGACTGTTGGATAGGAGAAGGTATAGTAATGGGACTGGTGTATAGGGAAGGGTTGGTAATGGGACTGGTGGATAGGGAAGGATGGTAATGGGACTGGTGGATGGGGAAGGAGTAATGGGACTGGTGGATAGGGAAGGGTGGTAATGGGACTGGTGGATAGGGAAGGGTTGGTAATGGGACTGGTGGATAGGGAAGGGTTGGTAATGGGACTGGTGGATGGGGAAGGGTTGGTAATGGGACTGGTGGATGGGGAAGGGTTGGTAATGGGACTGGTGGATGGGGAAGGGTTGGTAATGGGACTGGTGGATGGGGAAGGGTTGGTAATGGGACTGGTGGATGGGGAAGGGTTGGTAATGGGAATGGTGGATAGGGGATGGGTTTGTAATGGGACTGGTGGATAGGGGAAGGGATAGTAATGGGACTGGTGGATGGGGAAGGGTTGGTAATGGGACTGGTGGATAGGGAAGGGTTGGTAATGGGACTGGTGGATAGGGAAGGGTTGGTAATGGGACTGGTGGATGGGGAAGGGTTGGTAATGGGACTGGTGGATAGGGAAGGGTTGGTAATGGGACTGGTGGATAGGGAAGGGTTGGTAATGGGACTGGTGGATAGGGAAGGGTTGGTAATGGGACTGGTGGATAGGGAAGGATTGGTAATGGGACTGGTGGATAGGGAAGGGTTGGTAATGGGACTGGTGGATAGGGGAAGGGTTGGTAATGGGACTGGTGGATAGGGAAGGGTTGGTAATGGGACTGGTGGATAGGGGAAGGGTTGGTAATGGGACTGGTGGATGGGGAAGGGTTGGTAATGGGACTGGTGGATGGGGAAGGATGGTAATGGGACTGGTGGATAGGGAAGGGTTGGTAATGGGACTGGTGGATAGGGGAAGGGTTGGTAATGGGACTGGTGGATAGGGAAGGATGGTAATGGGACTGGTGGATGGGGAAGGGTTGGTAATGGGACTGGTGGATGGGGAAGGGTTGGTAATGGGACTGGTGGATGGGGAAGGGTTGGTAATGGGACTGGTGGATAGGGAAGGTTGGTAATGGGACTGGTGGATAGGGAAGGGTTGGTAATGGGACTGGTGGATAGGGAAGGGTTGGTAATGGGACTGGTGGATAGGGGAAGGTTGGTAATGGGACTGGTGGATGGGGAAGGGTTGGTAATGGGACTGGTGGATGGGGAAGGTTGGTAATGGGACTGGTGGATAGGGAAGGGTTGGTAATGGGACTGGTGGATAGGGAAGGGTTAGTAATGGGAATGGTTGAGAGGGGAAGGGTTTGTAATGGGACTGGTGGATAGGGGAAGGTATTGTAATGGGACTGGTGGGAATGGGAAGGGTTGGTCAGGGGACTGTTGGAACAGGGAAGGGTTGGTAATGGGACTGGTGGATGGGGAAGGGTTGGTAATGGGACTGGTGGATAGGGAAGGTTGGTAATGGGACTGGTGGATAGGGAAGGTTGGTAATGGGACTGGTGGATAGGGAAGGGTTGGTAATGGGACTGGTGGATAGGGAAGGGTTGGTAATGGGACTGGTGGATAGGGGAAGGATGGTAATGGGACTGGTGGATAGGGAAGGATGGTAATGGGACTGGTGGATAGGGAAGGGTTGGTAATGGGACTGGTGGATAGGGGAAGGGTTGGTAATGGGACTGGTGGATAGGGCAAGGGTGGGTCATGGGACTGGTGGATAGGGAAGGGTAGGTCATGGGACTGGTGGATAGGGGAAGGATTGGTAATGGGACTGGTGGATAGGGAAGGGTTGGTAATGGGACTGGTGGATAGGGAAGGATTGGTAATGGGACTGGTGGATGGGGAAGGGTTGGTAATGGGACTGGTGGATAGGGAAGGGTTGGTAATGGGACTGGTGGATGGGGAAGGGGTGGTAATGCGACTGGTGGATAGGGGAAGGGTTGGTAATGGGACTGGTGGATAGGGAAGGATGGTAATGGGACTGGTGGATGGGGAAGGTTGGTAATGGGACTGGTGGATGGGGAAGGGTTGGTAATGGGACTGGTGGATGGGGAAGGGTTGGTAATGGGACTGGTGGATAGGGAAGGGTTGGTAATGGGACTGGTGGATGGGGAAGGGTTGGTAATGGGACTGGTGGATAGGGAAGGGATTGGTAATGGGACTGGTGGATGGGGAAGGTTGGTAATGGGACTGGTGGATAGGGAAGGGTTGGTAATGGGACTGGTGGATAGGGAAGGGTTGGTAATGGGACTGGTGGATGGAGGGAAGGGTTGGTAATGGGACTGGTGGATGGGGAAGGGTTGGTAATGGGACTGGTGGATAGGGAAGGGTTGGTAATGGGACTGGTGGATAGGGAAGGGTTGGTAATGGGACTGGTGGATGGGGAAGGGTTGGTAATGGGACTGGTGGATAGGGAAGGTTGGTAATGGGACTGGTGGATAGGGGAAGGTTGGTAATGGGACTGGTGGATGGGGAAGGGTGGTAATGGGACTGGTGGATGGGGAAGGGTTGGTAATGGGACTGGTGGATAGGGAAGGGTTGGTAATGGGACTGGTGGATAGGGAAGGGTTGGTAATGGGACTGGTGGATAGGGAAGGATGGTAATGGGACTGGTGGATAGGGAAGGGTTGGTAATGGGACTGGTGGATAGGAAGGGTTGGTAATGGGACTGGTGGATAGGGGAAGGGTTGGTAATGGGACTGGTGGATAGGGAAGGGTTGGTAATGGGACTGGTGGATAGGGGAAGGGTTGGTAATGGGACTGGTGGATGGGGAAGGGTTGGTAATGGGACTGGTGGATAGGGGAAGGGTTGGTAATGGGACTGGTGGATAGGGAAGGATTGGTAATGGGACTGGTGGATGGGGAAGGGTTGGTAATGGGACTGGTGGATAGGGAAGGATGGTAATGGGACTGGTGGATAGGGGAAGGGTTAGTAATGGGACTGGTGGATAGGGAAGGTTGGTAATGGGACTGGTGGATAGGGAAGGATTAGTAATGGGACTGGTGGATGGGGAAGGGTTGGTAATGGGACTGGTGGATAGGGAAGGTTGGTAATGGGACTGGTGGATAGGGAAGGATTGGTAATGGGACTGGTGGATGGGGAAGGGTTGGTAATGGGACTGGTGGATAGGGAAGGATTGGTAATGGGACTGGTGGATAGGGAAGGGTTGGTAATGGGACTGGTGGATAGGGAAGGGTTGGTAATGGGACTGGTGGATAGGGGAAGGGTTGGTAATGGGACTGGTGGATAGGGAAGGGTTGGTAATGGGACTGGTGGATAGGGAAGGTTGGTAATGGGACTGGTGGATAGGGGAAGGGTTGGTAATGGGACTGGTGGATAGGGAAGGATGGTAATGGGACTGGTGGATAGGGAAGGGTTGGTAATGGGACTGGTGGATGGGGAAGGGTTGGTAATGGGACTGGTGGATGGGGAAGGGTTGGTAATGGGACTGGTGGATGGGGAAGGGTTGGTAATGGGACTGGTGGATGGGGAAGGGTTAGTAATGGGACTGGTGGATAGGGAAGGGTTGGTAATGGGACTGGTGGATGGGGAAGGGTTGGTAATGGGACTGGTGGATAGGGGAAGGGTTGGTAATGGGACTGGTGGATGGGGAAGGGTTGGTAATGGGACTGGTGGATGGGGAAGGGTTGGTAATGGGACTGGTGGATAGGGAAGGGTTGGTAATGGGACTGGTGGATGGGGAAGGGTTGGTAATGGGACTGGTGGATGGGGAAGGTTGGTAATGGGACTGGTGGATGGGGAAGGTTGGTAATGGGACTGGTGGATGGGGAAGGGTTAGTAATGGGACTGGTGGATGGGGAAGGGTTGGTAATGGGACTGGTGGATAGGGAAGGTTGGTAATGGGACTGGTGGATAGGGAAGGATGGTAATGGGACTGGTGGATAGGGAAGGATGGTAATGGGACTGGTGGATAGGGAAGGGTTGGTAATGGGACTGGTGGATAGGGGAAGGATTGGTAATGGGACTGGTGGATAGGGGAAGGGTTGGTAATGGGACTGGTGGATAGGGGAAGGGTTGGTAATGGGACTGGTGGATAGGGGAAGGGTTGGTAATGGGACTGGTAGATAGGGGAAGGGTTGGTAATGGGACTGGTGGATATAGGAAGGGTTGGTAATGTGACTGGTGGATAGTGGAAGGGTTGGTAATGGGACTGGTGGATAGGGGAAGGGTTGGTAATGGGACTGGTGGATAAGGGAAGGGTTGGTAATGGGACTGGTGGATAGCGGAAGGAGTGGTAATGGGACTGGTGGATAGGGGTAGGGTTGGTAATGGGACTGGTGGATAGGGGAAGGGTTGGTAATGGGACTGGTGGATGGGGAAGGGTTGGTAATGGGTCTGGTGTATAGGGGATGGGGTTGTAATGGGACTGGTGGATAGGGGAAGGGATTGTAATGGGACTGGTGGATAGGGGAAGGTTGGTAATGGGACTGGTGGATAGGGAAGGTTGGTAATGGGACTGGTGGATGGGGAAGGGTTGGTAATGGGACTGGTGGATAGGGAAGGGTTGGTAATGGGACTGGTGGATGGGGAAGGTTGGTAATGGGACTGGTGGATGGGGAAGGGTTGGTAATGGGACTGGTGGATAGGGGAAGGGTTGGTAATGGGACTGGTGGATAGGGAAGGTTGGTAATGGGACTGGTGGATGGGGAAGGGTTGGTAATGGGACTGGTGGATAGGGAAGGTTGGTAATGGGACTGGTGGATGGGGAAGGGTTGGTAATGGGACTGGTGGATGGGGAAGGATGGTAATGGGACTGGTGGATAGGGGAAGGATTGTAATGGGACTGGTGGATAGGGAAGGATTGTAATGGGACTGGTGGATAGGGAAGGGTTGGTAATGGGACTGGTGGATAGGGAAGGGTTGGTAATGGGACTGGTGGATAGGGAAGGGTTGGTAATGGGACTGGTGGATAGGGAAGGGTTGGTAATGGGACTGGTGGATGGGGAAGGGTTGGTAATGGGACTGGTGGATGGGGAAGGATGGTAATGGGACTGGTGGATGGGGAAGGGTTGGTAATGGGACTGGTGGATAGGGAAGGGTTGGTAATGGGACTGGTGGATGGGGAAGGGTTGGTAATGGGACTGGTGGATGGGGAAGGATGGTAATGGGACTGGTGGATGGGGAAGGGTTGGTAATGGGACTGGTGGATGGGGAAGGTTGGTAATGGGACTGGTGGATAGGGAAGGGTTGGTAATGGGACTGGTGGATGGGGAAGGGTTGGTAATGGGACTGGTGGATGGGGAAGGTTGGTAATGGGACTGGTGGATAGGGAAGGATTGGTAATGGGACTGGTGGATGGGGAAGGTTGGTAATGGGACTGGTGGATAGGGGAAGGGTTGGTAATGGGACTGGTGGATGGGGAAGGGTTGGTAATGGGACTGGTGGATAGGGAAGGTTGGTAATGGGACTGGTGGATGGGGAAGGGTTGGTAATGGGACTGGTGGATAGGGGAAGGGTTGGTAATGGGACTGGTGGATGGGAAGGTTGGTAATGGGACTGGTGGATAGGGAAGGTTGGTAATGGGACTGGTGGATAGGGGAAGGGTTGGTAATGGGACTGGTGGATAGGGAAGGGTTGGTAATGGGACTGGTGGATGGGGAAGGTTGGTAATGGGACTGGTGGATAGGGAAGGTTGGTAATGGGACTGGTGGATAGGGAAGGGTTGGACTGGTGGATAGGGGAAGGGGTAATGGGACTGGTGGATGGGGAAGGGTTGGTAATGGGACTGGTGGATGGGGAAGGTTGGTAATGGGACTGGTGGATGGGGAAGGGTTGGTAATGGGACTGGTGGATAGGAAGGGGTTGGTAATGGGACTGGTGGATAGGGAAGGTTGGTAATGGGACTGGTGGATGGGGAAGGGTTGGTAATGGGACTGGTGGATAGGGAAGGGTTGGTAATGGGACTGGTGGATAGGGGAAGGTAATGGGACTGGTGGAGGGGAAGGGTTGGTAATGGGACTGGTGGATGGGGAAGGTTGGTAATGGGACTGGTGGATAGGGGAAGGGTGGTAATGGGACTGGTGGATAGGGAAGGGTTGGTAATGGGACTGGTGGATGGGGAAGGTTGGTAATGGGACTGGTGGATGGGGAAGGTTGGTAATGGGACTGGTGGATGGGGAAGGGTTGGTAATGGGACTGGTGGATAGGGAAGGGTTGTAATGGGACTGGTGGATGGGGAAGGTTGGTAATGGGACTGGTGGATAGGGAAGGATTGGTAATGGGACTGGTGGATAGGGAAGGGTTGGTAATGGGACTGGTGGATAGGGAAGGGTTGGTAATGGGACTGGTGGATAGGGAAGGTTGGTAATGGGACTGGTGGATGGGGAAGGGATGTAATGGGACTGGTGGATGGGGAAGGGTTGGTAATGGGACTGGTGGATTGGATAGGAAGGGTTGGTAATGGGACTGGTGGATGGGGAAGGATGGTAATGGGACTGGTGGATAGGGAAGGATTGGTAATGGGACTGGTGGATAGGAAGGGTTGGTAATGGGACTGGTGGATGGGGAAGGTTGGTAATGGGACTGGTGGATGGGGAAGGGTTGGTAATGGGACTGGTGGATGGGGAAGGGTTGGTAATGGGACTGGTGGATAGGGAAGGTTGGTAATGGGACTGGTGGATGGGGAAGGGTTGGTAATGGGTGGATGGGGAAGGGTTGGTAATGGGACTGGTGGATGGGGAAGGTTGGTAATGGGACTGGTGGATGGGGAAGGTTGGTAATGGGACTGGTGGATAGGGAAGGGTTGGTAATGGGACTGGTGGATGGGGAAGGGTTGGTAATGGGACTGGTGGATAGGGAAGGGTTGGTAATGGGACTGGTGGATGGGGAAGGGTTGGTAATGGGACTGGTGGATAGGGAAGGATGGTAATGGGACTGGTGGATAGGAAGGGATTGGTAATGGGACTGGTGGATGGGGAAGGGTTGGTAATGGGACTGGTGGATGGGGAAGGGTTGGTAATGGGACTGGTGGATGGGGAAGGTTGGTAATGGGACTGGTGGATGGGGAAGGGTTGGTAATGGGACTGGTGGATAGGGAAGGGTTGGTAATGGGACTGGTGGATAGGGAAGGTTGGTAATGGGACTGGTGGATAGGGAAGGGTTGGTAATGGGACTGGTGGATAGGGGAAGGGTTGGTAATGGGACTGGTGGATGGGGAAGGGTTGGTAATGGGACTGGTGGATAGGGAAGGGTTGGTAATGGGACTGGTGGATAGGGAAGGATGGTAATGGGACTGGTGGATAGGGAAGGGTTGGTAATGGGACTGGTGGATGGGGAAGGTTGGTAATGGGACTGGTGGATAGGGAAGGATTGGTAATGGGACTGGTGGATGGGGAAGGGTTGGTAATGGGACTGGTGGATGGGGAAGGTTGGTAATGGGACTGGTGGATAGGGGAAGGGTTGGTAATGGGACTGGTGGATAGGGAAGGGTTGGTAATGGGACTGGTGGATGGGGAAGGATGGTAATGGGACTGGTGGATGGGGAAGGATTGGTAATGGGACTGGTGGATGGGGAAGGGTTGGTAATGGGACTGGTGGATAGGGAAGGGTTGGTAATGGGACTGGTGGATGGGGAAGGTTGGTAATGGGACTGGTGGATGGGGAAGGTTGGTAATGGGACTGGTGGATAGGGAAGGGTTGGTAATGGGACTGGTGGATGGGGAAGGGTTGGTAATGGGACTGGTGGATAGGGAAGGAAGGTTGGTAATGGGACTGGTGGATAGGGAAGGTTGGTAATGGGACTGGTGGATGGGGAAGGTTGGTAATGGGACTGGTGGATAGGGAAGGTTGGTAATGGGACTGGTGGATGGGGAAGGGTTGGTAATGGGACTGGTGGATAGGGAAGGATTGGTAATGGGACTGGTGGATGGGGAAGGTTGGTAATGGGACTGGTGGATAGGGAAGGTTGGTAATGGGACTGGTGGATAGGGAAGGGTTGGTAATGGGACTGGTGGATAGGGAAGGGTTGGTAATGGGACTGGTGGATAGGGGAAGGGTTGGTAATGGGACTGGTGGATGGGGAAGGTTGGTAATGGGACTGGTGGATGGGGAAGGTTGGTAATGGGACTGGTGGATAGGGGAAGGTTGGTAATGGGACTGGTGGATGGGGAAGGTTGGTAATGGGACTGGTGGATAGGGGAAGGGTTGGTAATGGGACTGGTGGATAGGGGAAGGTTGGTAATGGGACTGGTGGATGGGGAAGGGTTGGTAATGGGACTGGTGGATAGGGAAGGTTGGTAATGGGACTGGTGGATAGGGGAAGGGATTGGATGGGACTGGTGGATGGGGAAGGATTGGTAATGGGACTGGTGGATGGGGAAGGGTTGGTAATGGGACTGGTGGATGGGGAAGGTTGGTAATGGGACTGGTGGATGGGGAAGGGTTGGTAATGGGACTGGTGGATAGGGAAGGGTTGGTAATGGGACTGGTGGATAGGGAAGGTTGGTAATGGGACTGGTGGATAGGGGAAGGTTGGTAATGGGACTGGTGGATGGGGAAGGGTTGGTAATGGGACTGGTGGATGGGGAAGGGTTGGTAATGGGACTGGTGGATGGGGAAGGGTTGGTAATGGGACTGGTGGATAGGGAAGGGTTGGTAATGGGACTGGTGGATAGGGAAGGGTTGGTAATGGGACTGGTGGATGGGGAAGGTTGGTAATGGGACTGGTGGATGGGGAAGGTTGGTAATGGGACTGGTGGATGGGGAAGGGTTGGTAATGGGACTGGTGGATAGGGAAGGTTGGTAATGGGACTGGTGGATGGGGAAGGGTTGGTAATGGGACTGGTGGATGGGGAAGGGTTGGTAATGGGACTGGTGGATAGGGAAGGGTTGGTAATGGGACTGGTGGATAGGGAAGGTTGGTAATGGGACTGGTGGATGGGGAAGGTTGGTAATGGGACTGGTGGATGGGGAAGGGTTGGTAATGGGACTGGTGGATAGGGGAAGGGTTGGTAATGGGACTGGTGGATGGGGAAGGGTTGGTAATGGGACTGGTGGATAGGGAAGGTTGGTAATGGGACTGGTGGATAGGGAAGGTTGGTAATGGGACTGGTGGATGGGGAAGGGTTGGTAATGGGACTGGTGGATGGGGAAGGGGATTGGTAATGGGACTGGTGGATGGGGAAGGTTGGTAATGGGACTGGTGGATAGGGAAGGGTTGGTAATGGGACTGGTGGATGGGGAAGGGTTGGTAATGGGACTGGTGGATGGGGAAGGGTTGGTAATGGGACTGGTGGATAGGGAAGGGTGGTAATGGGACTGGTGGATAGGGAAGGTTGGTAATGGGACTGGTGGATAGGGAAGGGTTGGATTAATGGGACTGGTGGATGGGGAAGGATTGGTAATGGGACTGGTGGATAGGGAAGGGTTGGTAATGGGACTGGTGGATAGGAAGGAGGAATGGGGAAGGTTGGTAATGGGACTGGTGGATGGGGAAGGGTTGGTAATGGGACTGGTGGATAGGGAAGGGTTGGTAATGGGACTGGTGGATAGGGAAGGGTTGGTAATGGGACTGGTGGATAGGAAGGGTTGGTAATGGGACTGGTGGATGGGGAAGGGTTGGTAATGGGACTGGTGGATGGGGAAGGATTGGTAATGGGACTGGTGGATGGGGAAGGGTTGGTAATGGGACTGGTGGATAGGGAAGGTTGGTAATGGGACTGGTGGATAGGGGAAGGGTTGGTAATGGGACTGGTGGATGGGGAAGGGTTGGTAATGGGACTGGTGGATGGGGAAGGTTGGTAATGGGACTGGTGGATGGGGAAGGGTTGGTAATGGGACTGGTGGACTGGGGAAGGGTTGGTAATGGGACTGGTGTCTAGGGGAAGGTTTGGTAATGGGACTGGTGGATAGGGGAAGGATTGGTAATGGGACTGGTGGATAGGGGAAGGGTTGGTAATGGGACTGGTGGATAGGGGAAGGTTTGGTAATGGGACTGGTGGATAGTGGAAAGGTTGGTAATGGGACTGGTGGATGTGGGAAGGGTTGGTAATGGGACTGGTGGATAGGGGAAGGTTGGTAATGGGACTGGTGGATGGGGAAGGGTTGGTAATGGGACTGGTGGATAGGGAAGGATTGGTAATGGGACTGGTGGATGGGGAAGGGTTGGTAATGGGACTGGTGGATAGGGGAAGGTTGGTAATGGGACTGGTGGATGGGGAAGGGTTGGTAATGGGACTGGTGGATGGGGAAGGGTTGGTAATGGGACTGGTGGATGGGGAAGGATTGGTAATGGGACTGGTGGATGGGGAAGGGTTGGTAATGGGACTGGTGGATGGGGAAGGATTGGTAATGGGACTGGGGGAGTGGGAAAGGGTTGGTAATGTGACTGGTGGATAGGGGAAGGATTGGTAATGGGACTGGTGGATAGGGAAGGATTGGTAATGGGACTGGTGGATGGGGAAGGGTTGGTAATGGGACTGGTGGATGGGGAAGGTTGGTAATGGGACTGGTGGATAGGGGAAGGGTTAGGTAATGGGACTGGTGGATGGGAAGGATTGGTAATGGGACTGGTGGATGGGGAAGGGTTGGTAATGGGACTGGTGGATAGGGAAGGTTGGTAATGGGACTGGTGGATAGGGCAAGGGTTGGTAATGGGACTGGTGGATAGGGGAAGGATTGGTAATGGGACTGGTGGATGGGGAAGGATTGGTAATGGGACTGGTGGATAGGGAAGGGTTGGTAATGGGACTGGTGGATGGGGAAGGGTTGGTAATGGGACTGGTGGATGGGGAAGGATTGGTAATGGGACTGGTGGATGGGGAAGGTTGGTAATGGGACTGGTGGATGGGAAGGGTTGGTAATGGGACTGGTGGATGGGGAAGGTTGGTAATGGGACTGGTGGATGGGGAAGGGTTGGTAATGGGACTGGTGGATGGGGAAGGGTTGGTAATGGGACTGGTGGATGGGGAAGGATTGGTAATGGGACTGGTGGATGGGGAAGGGTTGGTAATGGGACTGGTGGATGGGGAAGGATTGGTAATGGGACTGGTGGATAGGGAAGGTTGGTAATGGGACTGGTGGATAGGGAAGGGTTGGTAATGGGACTGGTGGATAGGGAAGGATTGGTAATGGGACTGGTGGATGGGGAAGGATTGGTAATGGGACTGGTGGATAGGGAAGGGTTGGTAATGGGACTGGTGGATAGGGGAAGGGATAGTAATGGGACTGGTGGATGGGGAAGGTTGGTAATGGGACTGGTGGATGGGGAAGGGTTGGTAATGGGACTGGTGGATGGGGAAGGGTTGGTAATGGGACTGGTGGATGGGGAAGGGTTGGTAATGGGACTGGTGGATGGGGAAGGATTGGTAATGGGACTGGTGGATGGGGAAGGATTGGTAATGGGACTGGTGGATGGGGAAGGATTGGTAATGGGACTGGTGGATGGGGAAGGTTGGTAATGGGACTGGTGGATGGGGAAAGGTTGGTAATGGGACTGGTGGATGGGGGAAGGGTTGGTAATGGGACTGGTGGATGGGGAAGGATTGAGTGGGACTGGTGGATGGGGAAGGAAGGTAATGGGACTGGTGGATGGGGAAGGGTTAGTAATGGGACTGGTGGATAGGGGAAGGGTTGGTAATGGGACTGGTGGATGGGGAAGGATTGGTAATGGGACTGGTGGATGGGGAAGGATTGGTAATGGGACTGGTGGATGGGGAAGGATTGGTAATGGGACTGGTGGATGGGGAAGGGTTGGTAATGGGACTGGTGGATGGGGAAGGATTGGTGGGACTGGTGGATGGGGAAGGATTGGTAATGGGACTGGTGGATGGGGAAGGGTTGGTAATGGGACTGGTGGATGGGGAAGGGGTTGGTAATGGGACTGGTGGATGGGGAAGGATTGGTAATGGGACTGGTGGATGGGGAAGGATTGTGTGGGACTGGTGGATGGGGAAGGGTTGGTAATGGGACTGGTGGATGGGAAGGATTGGTAATGGGACTGGTGGATGGGGAAGGATTGGTAATGGGACTGGTGGATGGGGAAGGATTGGTAATGGGACTGGTGGATGGGGAAGGATTAATGGGACTGGTGGATGGGGAGGATTAATGGGACTGGTGGATGGGGAAGGATTAGTAATGGGACTGGTGGATAGGGAAGGGTTGGTAATGGGACTGGTGGATAGGGAAGGGTTGGTAATGGGACTGGTGGATGGGGAAGGATTGGTAATGGGACTGGTGGTGGATAGGAAGGATTGGTAATGGGACTGGTGGATAGGGAAGGGTTGGTAATGGGACTGGTGGATGGGGAAGGATTGGTAATGGGACTGGTGGATGGGAAGGATTGGTAATGGGACTGGTGGATGGGGAGGTTGGTAATGGGACTGGTGGATAGGGAAGGGTTGGTAATGGGACTGGTGGATGGGGAAGGGTTGGTAATGGGACTGGTGGATAGGGGAAGGATTGGTAATGGGACTGGTGGATGGGGAAGGATTGGTAATGGGACTGGTGGATGGGGAAGGTTGGTAATGGGACTGGTGGATGGGGAAGGGTTGGTAATGGGACTGGTGGATAGGAAGGATTGGTAATGGGACTGGTGGATGGGGAAGGATTGGTAATGGGACTGGTGGATGGGGAAGGGTTGGTAATGGGACTGGTGGATGGGGAAGGGTTGGTAATGGGACTGGTGGATGGGGAAGGATTGGTAATGGGACTGGTGGATGGGGAAGGGTTGGTAATGGGACTGGTGGATGGGGAAGGGTTGGTAATGGGACTGGTGGATGGGGAAGGTTGGTAATGGGACTGGTGGATAGGGAAGGATTGGTAATGGGACTGGTGGATAGGGAAGGTTGGTAATGGGACTGGTGGATGGGGAAGGTTGGTAATGGGACTGGTGGATGGGGAAGGGTTGGTAATGGGACTGGTGGATGGGGAAGGGTTGGTAATGGGACTGGTGGATGGGGAAGGATTGGTAATGGGACTGGTGGATGGGGAAGGGTTGGTAATGGGACTGGTGGATGGGGAAGGGTTGGTAATGGGACTGGTGGATGGGGAAGGATTGGTAATGGGACTGGTGGATGGGGAAGGGTTGTTAGTAATGGGACTGGTGGATAGGGAAGGATTGGTAATGGGACTGGTGGATGGGGAAGGGTTGGTAATGGGACTGGTGGATGGGGAAGGGTTGGTAATGGGACTGGTGGATGGGGAAGGGTTGGTAATGGGACTGGTGGATGGGGAAGGATTGGTAATGGGACTGGTGGATGGGGAAGGATTGGTAATGGGACTGGTGGATAGGGAAGGGTTGGTAATGGGACTGGTGGATGGGGAAGGGTTGGTAATGGGACTGGTGGATGGGGAAGGGTTGGTAATGGGACTGGTGGATAGGGGAAGGTTGGTAATGGGACTGGTGGATGGGGAAGGGTTGGTAATGGGACTGGTGGATGGGGAAGGGTTGGTAATGGGACTGGTGGATGGGGAAGGTTGGTAATGGGACTGGTGGATAGGGAAGGTTGGTAATGGGACTGGTGGATGGGGAAGGATTGGTAATGGGACTGGTGGATGGGGAAGGGTTGGTAATGGGACTGGTGGATAGGGAAGGGTTGGTAATGGGACTGGTGGATGGGGAAGGGTTGGTAATGGGACTGGTGGATGGGGAAGGTTGGTAATGGGACTGGTGGATAGGGGAAGGGTTGGTAATGGGACTGGTGGATGGGGAAGGTTGGTAATGGGACTGGTGGATGGGGAAGGGTTGGTAATGGGACTGGTGGATGGGGAAGGGTTGGTAATGGGACTGGTGGATGGGGAAGGATTGGTAATGGGACTGGTGGATGGGGAAGGATTGGTAATGGGACTGGTGGATGGGGAAGGTTGGTAATGGGACTGGTGGATGGGGAAGGATTGGTAATGGGACTGGTGGATGGGGAAGGGTTGGTAATGGGACTGGTGGATAGGGAAGGTTGGTAATGGGACTGGTGGATGGGGAAGGGTTGGTAATGGGACTGGTGGATGGGGAAGGGTTGGTAATGGGACTGGTGGATGGGGAAGGGTTGGTAATGGGACTGGTGGATGGGGAAGGATTGGTAATGGGACTGGTGGATGGGGAAGGATTGGTAATGGGACTGGTGGATAGGGAAGGTTGGTAATGGGACTGGTGGATAGGGAAGGGTTGTGTGGGACTGGTGGATGGGGAAGGGTTGGTAATGGGACTGGTGGATAGGGAAGGGTTGGTAATGGGACTGGTGGATGGGGAAGGGTTGGTAATGGGACTGGTGGATAGGGGAAGGGTTGGTAATGGGACTGGTGGATGGGGAAGGGTTGGTAATGGGACTGGTGGATGGGGAAGGGTTGGTAATGGGACTGGTGGATATGGGGAAGGGTTGGTAATGGGACTGGTGGATGGGGAAGGGTTGGTAATGGGACTGGTGGATGGGGAAGGGTTGGTAATGGGACTGGTGGATAGGGGAAGGTTGGTAATGGGACTGGTGGATGGGGAAGGGTTGGTAATGGGACTGGTGGATGGGGAAGGGTTGGTAATGGGACTGGTGGATGGGGAAGGGTTGGTAATGGGACTGGTGGATGGGGGAAGGGTTGGTGTGGGACTGGTGGATGGGGAAGGGTTGGTAATGGGACTGGTGGATAGGGGAAGGGTTGGTAATGGGACTGGTGGATAGGGAAGGGTTGGTAATGGGACTGGTGGATAGGGAAGGGTTGGTAATGGGACTGGTGGATAGGGGAAGGGTTGGTAATGGGACTGGTGGATAGGGAAGGGTTGGTAATGGGACTGGTGGATGGGGAAGGGTTGGTAATGGGACTGGTGGATAGGGGAAGGGTTGGTAATGGGACTGGTGGATAGGGAAGGGTTGGTAATGGGACTGGTGGATGGGGAAGGGTTGGTAATGGGACTGGTGGATGGGGAAGGGTTGGTAATGGGACTGGTGGATGGGGAAGGGTTGGTAATGGGACTGGTGGATGGGGAAGGGTTGGTAATGGGACTGGTGGATGGGGGAAGGTTGGTAATGGGACTGGTGGATGGGGGAAGGGTTGGTAATGGGACTGGTGGATGGGGAAGGGTTGGTAATGGGACTGGTGGATGGGGAAGGGTTGGTAATGGGACGACTGGTGGATGGGGAAGGGTTGGTAATGGGACTGGTGGATGGGGAAGGGATTGGTAATGGGACTGGTGGATAGGGAAGGATTGGTAATGGGACTGGTGGATAGGGAAGGGTTGGTAATGGGACTGGTGGATAGGGAAGGTTGGTAATGGGACTGGTGGATGGGGAAGGGTTGGTAATGGGACTGGTGGATGGGGAAAGGGTTGGTAATGGGACTGGTGGATGGGGAAGGGTTGGTAATGGGACTGGTGGATGGGGAAGGGTTGGTAATGGGACTGGTGGATGGGGAAGGGTTGGTAATGGGACTGGTGGATGGGGAAGGGTTGGTAATGGGACTGGTGGATGGGGAAGGGTTGGTAATGGGACTGGTGGATGGGGAAGGGTTGGTAATGGGACTGGTGGATGGGGAAGGGTTGGTAATGGGACTGGTGGATGGGGGAAGGTTGGTAATGGGACTGGTGGATGGGGAAGGGTTGGTAATGGGACTGGTGGATGGGGAAGGATTGGTAATGGGACTGGTGGATGGGGAAGGGTTGGTAATGGGACTGGTGGATAGGGGAAGGGTTGGTAATGGGACTGGTGGATGGGGAAGGGATTGGTAATGGGACTGGTGGATGGGGAAGGGTTGGTAATGGGACTGGTGGATAGGGAAGGGTTGGTAATGGGACTGGTGGATAGGGAAGGGTTGGTAATGGGACTGGTGGATAGGGGAAGGGTTAGTGGTAATGGGACTGGTGGATAGGGAAGGGTTGGTAATGGGACTGGTGGATGGGGAAGGGTTGGTAATGGGACTGGTGGATGGGGAAGGGTTGGTAATGGGACTGGTGGATGGGGAAGGATTGGTAATGGGACTGGTGGATGGGGAAGGGTTGGTAATGGGACTGGTGGATGGGGAAGGGATTGGTAATGGGACTGGTGGATGGGGAAGGGTTGGTAATGGGACTGGTGGATGGGGAAGGGTTGGTAATGGGACTGGTGGATGGGGAAGGGTTGGTAATGGGACTGGTGGATAGGGGAAGGTTGGTAATGGGACTGGTGGATAGGGAAGGGTTGGTAATGGGACTGGTGGATAGGGGAAGGGTTGGTAATGGGACTGGTGGATGGGGAAGGGTTGGTAATGGGACTGGTGGATAGGGAAGGGTTGGTAATGGGACTGGTGGATAGGGAAGGGTTGGTAATGGGACTGGTGGATGGGGAAGGGTTGGTAATGGGACTGGTGGATGGGGAAGGGTTGTAATGGGACTGGTGGATGGGGAAGGGTTGGTAATGGGACTGGTGGATAGGGGAAGGGTTGGTAATGGGACTGGTGGATAGGGAAGGGTTGGTAATGGGACTGGTGGATAGGGGGAAGGGTTGGTAATGGGACTGGTGGATGGGGAAGGGTTGGTAATGGGACTGGTGGATGGGGAAGGGTTGGTAATGGGACTGGTGGATGGGGAAGGGTTGTAATGGGACTGGTGGATGGGGAAGGTTGGTAATGGGACTGGTGGATGGGGAAGGGTTGGTAATGGGACTGGTGGATAGGGAAGGTTGGTAATGGGACTGGTGGATGGGGAAGGGTTGGTAATGGGACTGGTGGATGGGGAAGAAGGGTTGGTAATGGGACTGGTGGATGGGGAAGGGATTGGTAATGGGACTGGTGGATGGGGAAAGGGTTGGTAATGGGACTGGTGGATGGGGAAGGATTGGTAATGGGACTGGTGGATGGGGAAGGGTTGGTAATGGGACTGGTGGATGGGGAAGGGTTGGTAATGGGACTGGTGGATGGGGAAGGATTGGTAATGGGACTGGTGGATGGGGAAGGGTTGTAATGGGACTGGTGGATGGGGAAGGTTGGTAATGGGACTGGTGGATGGGGGAAGGGTTGGTAATGGGACTGGTGGATGGGGAAGGGTTGGTAATGGGACTGGTGGATAGGGGAAAGGTTGGTAATGGGACTGGTGGATGGGGAAGGGTTGGTAATGGGACTGGTGGATGGGGAAGGGTTGGTAATGGGACTGGTGGATAGGGGGAAGGATTGGTAATGGGACTGGTGGATGGGGAAGGGATTGGTAATGGGACTGGTGGATAGGGAAGGGGATTGGTAATGGGACTGGTGGATGGGGAAGGGTTGGTAATGGGACTGGTGGATGGGGAAGGGTTGGTAATGGGACTGGTGGATAGGGAAGGGTTGGTAATGGGACTGGTGGATAGGGAAGGGATTGGTAATGGGACTGGTGGATAGGGAAGGGTTGGTAATGGGACTGGTGGATGGGGAAGGGTTGGTAATGGGACTGGTGGATGGGGAAGGGTTGGTAATGGGACTGGTGGATAGGGAAGGGTTGGTAATGGGACTGGTGGATGGGGAAGGGGATTGGTAATGGGACTGGTGGATGGGGAAGGGTTGGTAATGGGACTGGTGGATGGGGAAGGGATTGGTAATGGGACTGGTGGATGGGGAAGGATTGGTAATGGGACTGGTGGATGGGGAAGGGTTGGTAATGGGACTGGTGGATGGGGAAGGGATTGGTAATGGGACTGGTGGATGGGGAAGGGTTGGTAATGGGACTGGTGGATGGGGAAGGGATTGGTAATGGGACTGGTGGATGGGGAAGGGTTGGTAATGGGACTGGTGGATAGGGGAAGGGATTGGTAATGGGACTGGTGGATGGGGAAGGGATTAGTAATGGGACTGGTGGATGGGGAAGGGTTGGTAATGGGACTGGTGGATGGGGGAAGGATTGGTAATGGGACTGGTGGATGGGGAAGGGTTGGTAATGGGACTGGTGGATGGGGAAGGGTTGGTAATGGGACTGGTGGATAGGGAAGGGTTGGTAATGGGACTGGTGGATGGGGAAGGGTTGGTAATGGGACTGGTGGATGGGGAAGGGTTGGTAATGGGACTGGTGGATGGGGAAGGGTTGGTAATGGGACTGGTGGATGGGGGAAAGGGTTGGTAATGGGACTGGTGGATGGGGAAGGGTTGGTAATGGGACTGGTGGATGGGGAAGGGTTGGTAATGGGACTGGTGGATGGGGAAGGGTTGGTAATGGGACTGGTGGATGGGGAAGGGATTGGTAATGGGACTGGTGGATGGGGAAGGTTGGTAATGGGACTGGTGGATGGGGAAGGGATTGGTAATGGGACTGGTGGATGGGGAAGGGATTGGTAATGGGACTGGTGGATGGGGAAGGGATTGGTAATGGGACTGGTGGATAGGGAAGGGTTGGTAATGGGACTGGTGGATTGGGGAAGGGTTGGTAATGGGACTGGTGGATGGGGGAAGGTTGGTAATGGGACTGGTGGATGGGGAAGGGTTGGTAATGGGACTGGTGGATAGGGGAAGGGTTGGTAATGGGACTGGTGGATGGGGAAGGATTGGTAATGGGACTGGTGGATGGGGAAGGATTGGTAATGGGACTGGTGGATAGGGAAGGGTTGGTAATGGGACTGGTGGATGGGGGAAAGGGTTGGTAATGGGACTGGTGGATGGGGAAGGGTTGGTAATGGGACTGGTGGATGGGGAAGGGTTGGTAATGGGACTGGTGGATGGGGAAGGGTTGGTAATGGGACTGGTGGATTGGGGAAGGGTTGGTAATGGCACTGGTGGATGGGGAAGGATTGGTAATGGGACTGGTGGATGGGGAAGGGTTGGTAATGGGACTGGTGGATGGGGAAGGGTTGGTAATGGGACTGGTGGATGGGGAAGGTTGGTAATGGGACTGGTGGATGGGTAAGGGTTGGTAATGGGACTGGGGGATAGGGGAAGGGTTGGTAATGGGACTGGTGGATGGGGAAGGTTGGTAATGGGACTGGTGGATGGGGAAGGGTTGGTAATGGGACTGGTGGATGGGGAAGGGTTGGTAATGGGACTGGTGGATAGGGAAGGGATTGGTAATGGGACTGGTGGATAGGGAAAGGGTTGGTAATGGGACTGGTGGATGGGGAAGGGTTGGTAATGGGACTGGTGGATGGGGAAGGGATTGGTAATGGGACTGGTGGATGGGGAAGGGTTGGTAATGGGACTGGTGGATAGGGGAAGGGTTGGTAATGGGACTGGTGGATGGGGAAGGGTTGGTAATGGGACTGGTGGATGGGGAAGGATTGGTAATGGGACTGGTGGATGGGGAAGGGTTGGTAATGGGACTGGTGGATGGGGAAGGGTTGGTAATGGGACTGGTGGATGGGGAAGGGATTGGTAATGGGACTGGTGGATGGGGAAGGGTTAGTAATGGGACTGGTGGATGGGGAAGGGTTGGTAATGGGACTGGTGGATGGGGAAGGGATTGGTAATGGGACTGGTGGATGGGGAAGGGTTGGTAATGGGACTGGTGGATAGGGGAAGGATTGTAATGGGACTGGTGGATGGGGAAGGTTGGTAATGGGACTGGTGGATGGGAAAGGGTTGGTAATGGGACTGGTGGATAGGGAAGGGTTGGTAATGGGACTGGTGGATGGGGAAGGATTGGTAATGGGACTGGTGGATGGGGAAGGGTTGGTAATGGGACTGGTGGATGGGGAAGGGTTGGTAATGGGACTGGTGGATGGGGAAGGGTTGGTAATGGGACTGGTGGATAGGGAAGGGTTGGTAATGGGACTGGTGGATAGGGGAAGGGTTGGTAATGGGACTGGTGGATAGGGGAAGGGATTGGTAATGGGACTGGTGGATGGGGAAGGGTTGGTAATGGGACTGGTGGATAGGGAAGGGATTGGTAATGGGACTGGTGGATGGGGAAGGATTGGTAATGGGACTGGTGGATAGGGAAGGGTTGGTAATGGGACTGGTGGATGGGGAAGGTTGGTAATGGGACTGGTGGATAGGGAAAGGGTTGGTAATGGGACTGGTGGATGGGGAAGGGTTGGTAATGGGACTGGTGGATGGGGAAGGGATTGGTAATGGGACTGGTGGATAGGGGAAGGGTTAGTAATGGGACTCGTGGATAGGGGAAGGATTGGTAATGGGACTGGTGAAGAGGGGAAATGGTTGGTAATGTGACTGGTGGATAGGGCAGGGATTGGTAATGAGACTGGTGGAGAGGGGAAGTGTTGATAATGGGACTGGTGCATTGGGGAAGGATTGGAAATGGGACTGGTGGATAGGGGACGGGTTGGTAATAGGACTTGTTGAGAGGGAAGGGGTTGGTAATGGGACTGGTGGATGTGGGACGGGTTGGTAAAGGGCTGGTGGAGTGGGGAAGGGTTGGTAATAGGACTGGTGGATAGGGGACGGGTTGGTAATGGGACTGGTTGAGAGGGGAAGGGTTGGTAATGGGACTGGTGGAAAGGGGACAGGTTGGTAATGGGACTGGTGGATAGGGAAAGGGTTGGTAATGGGACTGGTGGATAGGGGAAGGGTTGGTAATGGGACTGGTGGATAGGGGAAGGGTTGGTAATGGGACTGGTGGATAGGGGAAGGGTTGGTAATGGGACTGGTGGATAGGGGAAGGATTGGTAATGGGACTGGTGGAGAGGGGAAGGGTTGGTAATGGGACTGGTGGATAGGGGAAGGGTTGGTAATGGGACTGGTGGATGGGGAAGGGTTGGTAATGGGACTGGTGGATGGGGAAGGATTGGTGTGGGACTGGTGGATGGGGAAGGGGTAATGGGACTGGTGGATGGGGAAGGGTTGGTAATGGGACTGGTGGATGGGGAAGGGTTGGTAATGGGACTGGTGGATGGGGAAGGGTTGGTAATGGGACTGGTGGATAGGGAAGGAGGTTGGTAATGGGACTGGTGGATGGGGAAGGGATTGGTAATGGGACTGGTGGATGGGGAAGGGTTGGTAATGGGACTGGTGGATGGGGAAGGGTTGGTAATGGGACTGGTGGATAGGGGAAGGGTTGGTAATGGGACTGGTGGATGGGGAAGGGTTGGTAATGGGACTGGTGGATGGGGAAGGGATTGGTAATGGGACTGGTGGATGGGGGAAGGGATGGTGTAATGGGACTGGTGGATGGGGAAGGGTTGGTAATGGGACTGGTGGATGGGGAAGGGTTGGTAATGGGACTGGTGGATGGGGAAGGGTTGGTAATGGGACTGGTGGATGGGGAAGGGTTGGTAATGGGACTGGTGGATGGGGAAGGATTGGTAATGGGACTGGTGGATGGGGAAGGGTTGGTAATGGGACTGGTGGATGGGGAAGGGTTGGTAATGGGACTGGTGGATAGGGAAGGGTTGGTAATGGGACTGGTGGATGGGGAAGGGATTGGTAATGGGACTGGTGGATGGGGAAGGGTTGGTAATGGGACTGGTGGATGGGGAAGGGATTGGTAATGGGACTGGTGGATGGGGAAGGGTTAGTGGTAATGGGACTGGTGGATGGGGAAGGTTGGTAATGGGACTGGTGGATAGGGAAGAAGGTTGGTAATGGGACTGGTGGATGGGGAAGGGTTGGTAATGGGACTGGTGGATAGGGGAAGGGATGGTAATGGGACTGGTGGATAGGGGAAGGGTAGGTAATGGGACTGGTGGATGGGGAAGGAGGATTGTAATGGGACTGGTGGATATGGGGAAGGGATTGGTAATGGGACTGGTGGATGGGGAAGGGTTGGTAATGGGACTGGTGGATGGGGAAGGGATTGGTAATGGGACTGGTGGATAGGGAAGGGGTTGGTAATGGGACTGGTGGATGGGGAAGGGTTGGTAATGGGACTGGTGGATGGGGAAGGGATTGGTAATGGGACTGGTGGATAGGGAAGGGATGGTAATGGGACTGGTGGATATAGGGAAGGGTTGGTAATGGGACTGGTGGATAGGGAAGGGATTGGTAATGGGACTGGTGGATGGGGAAGGTTGGTAATGGGACTGGTGGATGGGGAAGGGTTGGTAATGGGACTGGTGGATGGGGAAAGGGATTGGTAATGGGACTGGTGGATAGGGGAAGGGTTGGTAATGGGACTGGTGGATAGGGGAAGGGTTGGTAATGGGACTGGTGGATAGGGAAGGGTTGGTAATGGGACTGGTGGACGGGCGAAGGGTTGGTAATGGGAGTGGTGGATACGGGAAGGGTTGGTAATGGGACTGGTGGATGGGGAAGGATAGTGGTAATGGGACTGGTGGATGGGGGAAGGGTTGGTAATGGGACTGGTGGATGGGGAAGGGTTGGTAATGGGACTGGTGGATGGGGAAGGGTTGGTAATGGGACTGGTGGATGGGGAAGGATTGGTAATGGGACTGGTGGATGGGAGGGAAGGATTGGTAAATGGACTGGTGGATAGGGGAAGGGTTGGTAATGGGACTGGTGGATAGGGGAAAGGTTGGTAATGGGACTGGTGGATAGGGGAAGGGTTGGTAATGGGACTGGTGGATAGGGGAAGGGTTGGTAATGGGACTGGTGGATAGGGGAAGGGTTGGTAATGGGACTGGTGGATAGGGAAAGGATTGGTAATGGGACTGGTGGATGGGGAAGGGTTGGTAATGTGACAGGTGGATGGGGAAAGGATTGGTAATGGGACTGGTGGATAGGGGAAGGGTTGGTAATGGGACTGGTGGATCGGGGACGGGGTGGTAATGGGACTGGTGGATAGGCGAAGGGTTGGTAATGGGACTGGTGGATGGGGAAGGTTGGTAATGGGACTGGTGGATGGGGAAGGGTTGGTAATGGGACTGGTGGATGGGGAAGGGTTGGTAATGGGACTGGTGGATGGGGACGGGTTGGTAATGGGACTGGTGGTTAGGGGAAGGTTGGGTAATGGGACTGGTGGATAGGGGAAGGGTTGGTAATGGGACTGGTGGATAGGGGAAGGGTTGGTAATGGGACTGGTGGATAGGGAAGGGTTAGTAATGGGACTGGTGGATGGGGAAGGGTTGGTAATGGGACTGGTGGATAGGGAAGGGATTGGTAATGGGACTGGTGGATAGGGAAGGGTTGGTAATGGGACTGGTGGATGGGGAAGGGTTGGTAATGGGACTGGTGGATGGGAAGGGTTGGTAATGGGACTGGTGGGATATGGGGAAGGCTTGGTAATGGGACTGGTGGATTGGGGAAGGGTTGGTAATGGGACTGGTGGATAGGGGAGGAATTGGTAATGGGACTGGTGGATAGGGGAAGGGATGGTAATGGGACTGGTGGATAGGGGAAGGGTTGGTAATGGGACTGGTGGATATGGGAAGGGATGGTAATGGGACTGGTGGATGGGGAAGGGATTGGTAATGGGACTGGTGGATAGGGGAAGGGTTGGTAATGGGACTGGTGGATGGGGAAGGGTTGGTAATGGGACTGGTGGATGGGAAGGGTTGGTAATGGGACTGGTGGATGGGGAAGGGTTGGTAATGGGACTGGTGGATGGGGAAGGGATTGGTAATGGGACTGGTGGATGGGGAAGGATGGTAATGGGACTGGTGGATAGGGAAAGGGTTGGTAATGGGACTGGTGGATAGGGGAAGGGTTGGTAATGGGACTGGTGGATAGGGGAAGGGTTGGTAATGGGACTGGTGGATAGGGGAAGGGTTGGTAATGGGACTGGTGGATAGGGGAAGGGATAGTAATGGGACTGGTGGATAGGGGAAGGGTTGGTAATGGGACTGGTGGATAGGGGAAGGGATAGTAATGGGACTGGTGGATAGGGGAAGGGTTGGTAATGGGACTGGTGGATGGGGGAAGGGTTGGTAATGGGACTGGTGGATAGGGGAAGGATTGGTAATGGGACTGGTGGATAGGGGAAGGATTGGTAATGGGACTGGTGGATAGGGGAAGGGTTGGTAATGGGACTGGTGGATAGGGGAAGGGAGGGTAATGGGACTGGTGGATAGGGGAAGGGTTGGTAATGGGACTGGGGGATGGGGGAGGGATTGGTAATGGGACTGGTGGATAGGGAAGGATTGGTAATGGGACTGGTGGATGGGGAAGGGGATAATGGGACTGGTGGATTGGGGAAGGGTTGGTAATGGGACTGGTGGATAGGGGAAGGGTTGGTAATGGGACTGGTGGATTGGGGAAGGGTTGGTAATGGGACTGGTGGATAGGGGAAGGGTTGGTAATGGGACTGGTGGATAGGGGAAGGGTTGGTAATGGGACTGGTGGATAGGGGAAGGGTTGGTAATGGGACTGGTGGATAGGGGAGGGATTGGTAATGGGACTGGTGGATAGGGGAAGGATTGGTAATGGGACTGGTGGATAGGGGAAGGGTTGGTAATGGGACTGGTGGATGGGGAAGGGTTGGTAATGGGACTGGTGGATGGGGAAGGGTTGGTAATGGGACTGGTGGATGGGGAAGGGTTGGTAATGGGACTGGTGGATAGGGAAGGTTGGTAATGGGACTGGTGGATGGGGGAAGGATTGGTAATGGGACTGGTGGATGGGGAAGGGTTGGTAATGGGACTGGTGGATGGGGAAGGGTTGGTAATGGGACTGGTGGATGGGGAAGGGTTGGTAATGGGACTGGTGGATAGGGAAGGGTTGGTAATGGGACTGGTGGATGGGGAAGGGTTTGGTAATGGGACTGGTGGATGATAGGGAAGGATGGTAATGGGACTGGTGGATGGGGAAGGGTTGGTAATGGGATTGGTGGATGGGTGAAGGATTGGTAATGGGACTGGTGGATAGGGGAAGGGTTGGTAATGCGACTGGTGGAGAGGGGAAGGGTTCGTAATGGGACTGGTGGATAGGGGCAGGGATGGTAATTGCACTGGTGGAGAGTTGAAGGGTTGGTAATGGGATTGGTGGATGGGTGAAGGACTGTTAATGGGACTGGTGAATTGGGGAAGGGCTGGTAATGGGACTGGTGATGTGGGGAAAGGTTGGTAATGGGATTGGTGAATAGGGGACGGGTTGGTAATGGGACTGGTGGATAGGGGAAGGATTGGTAATGGGAATAGTGGATAGGGGAAGGTTTTGTAAAGGGACTGGTGGATAGGGAAAGGTTGGTAATGGGATTGGTGAATAGGGGACGGGTTGGTAATGGGACTGGTGGATAGGGGAAGGATTGGTAATGGGATTAGTGGATAGGGGAAGGGTTGGTAATGGGACTGGTGAAATGGGGAAGGGTTGGTAATGGTTCTGGTGGATAGGGGAAGGATTGGTAATGGGACTGGTGGGTTGTTGGAGGGGGAGGTAATGGGACTGGTGGAATGGGGAAGTGTTGGTAATGGGGCTGGTGGATAGGGGAAGGGTTGGTAATGGTACTGGTGGATAGGGAACGAGTTGCTAATGGGACTGGTGGATAGGGGAAGTGTTGGTAATGGGACTGGTTGAGAGGGGAAGGGTTGGTAATGGGACTGGTGGATAGGGGACGAGTTGCTAATGGGACTGGAGGATAGGGGAAGTGGTGGTAAAGGGACTGGTGGATAGGGGAAGGTTGGTAATGGGACTGGTGGATGGGGAAGGGTTGGTAATGGGACTGGTGGATGGGGAAGGAGGTTGGTAATGGGACTGGTGGATGGGGAAGGGTTGGTAATGGGACTGGTGGATGGGGAAGGGTTGGTAATGGGACTGGTGGATGGGGAAGGGTTGGTAATGGGACTACTGGTGGATAGGGAAGGGATTGGTAATGGGACTGGTGGATGGGGAAGGATTGGTAATGGGACTGGTGGATGGGGAAGGGTTGGTAATGGGACTGGTGGATAGGGAAGGTTGGTAATGGGACTGGTGGATGGGGAAGGGTTGGTAATGGGACTGGTGGATAGGGAAGGGTTGGTAATGGGACTGGTGGATGGGGAAGGTTGGTAATGGGACTGGTGGATGGGGAAGGGTTGGTAATGGGACTGGTGGATGGGGAAGGGATTAATGGGACTGGTGGATGGGGAAGGATTGGTAATGGGACTGGTGGATAGGGAAGGGTTGGTAATGGGACTGGTGGATGGGGAAGGGTTGGTAATGGGACTGGTGGATGGGGAAGGGTTGGTAATGGGACTGGTGGATGGGGAAGGATTGGTAATGGGACTGGTGGATGAGGGAAGGATGGAAAACAAAGAACTCTCCCTCAGTCTCCTTCCTTTCCCTCTTTCTCCGTCGGACAGATGAGGCCCTTGCCTCATTTTCAACTGTTACAAGATATTTTCTTTTTTGCACCATTTTCTCGGGAGGAGGTGGCTGAGTGGTCAAACTATGGGCGCAGCGTTCTTGGAGGGCAGGTTTGAGTCCAGTGCTGCCTAAGATCACAATGATCACCATGAGAGTACTAAGACTACCCACATGCTGTCCTGAAGACCATCTAACGGAACTTTTGATTCTCTGTAAATATGAACAAGAGAGGACTATATCGAAACCAATGCAAGCAAGATAGCGCCATTGAAAACAGAGCTTCAGGACAGATGTAAAAAAATAACTTGAGGGAGCAATGTTCCCTCGAATAATTTATGTCACCTTATATCGGTTATCCTATATCGGGAATCTTTTTTAACGTGGACTGGTACAGCCATTTTGGAAGGTTGAGTAAGTATGGACACAAAGGGAATTCTGATAATGCCCTTGATGGAGTTACAAGGTAATTCATTAAAAAAAAACTAAAGTAACACAAAACGACGGTCATCAAGCCCTATTCAGACACATTTAACTATAATAAAGATCAAACATACACTATTTCGGACTGGTGGCTAAGGAAGGTACTGGTAGCATCTGGTGGATAAAGGAAATATGAAGAGGTAAAAGGACTAGTGGAGTTAAGAAAAAGAGAGAGTAATGTAAGGGGCATGAGAGAGAGAGAGAGAGAGAAGGGTGTGTGTGTAGGATGGTAGAGTAGAAGGGTGCCTTGGCAGCAGGAGATGAGGCGCCAGGAGGATCACGTCTCACGCCTCCCAGTAATATCGAGATCTCATAAAATTGACAGTACATAACATTTACTAATATATATATATGACTTTCCTTGTGTGTGAGATTCCATAGTGGCAACATGTACAAAAATGCATTCAATAAAAAATATGTGAATACTTACTCAAAATTTACGACAAAACACTAATCAGGTTCACTGAAAAAAGGTCATGAAGTCATGGTGTGGTGGAGGACTGTGGATTACGATATATATACACACAAAAATTCAGTTGCAAACAGAGTGTGAAAAGGAAATGTTCAGTTAGACATTGAGAAAATCCAGATGGTTAACCTGAGAAGGAAAGATGGTAGAAGCACATTTTAAAAGATTGTACAATAATATGCAAAGAAAACAGCACGACCAAGGAAACTCACGATTAATCCTGGAAATCACTCAACAAACATTGGAAGCTGATGAAAACCTCACCTAAAAGCTTTAACCCAGCAGGCTTGTGACAGGCCATAGGTGTGAAGCAACAAAGTGGCCCACCAGCGAGCAGGCCAAATACTGCCATGATAAACCCCAAAATAAGTAGTCCATAAAGTGATCACAAATGCGTTGATATATATTATGGGAAATGGATTGCGTGAGTGATGATTTTTTCTCATTTTATAACTTGGAGGGCATTTAAGATACATGATCCCCGACTACCGGGTTAATTGAGTTTGTGCAGCAGAGAGGTACATACTGGAAACAATAATTAAACTGTGGTAAGAAGATGATCAATAAGAACATGAGCGAACACTATTATTATGAAAATCGTCTACATACATATTCGGTGAAGGCAAATGCTCCATAAACTGAAAGTGAACCCAGTGTCCACTGGTGAAACTCGAAGGATGGAAACGTCTGAGAATCACACCAATGATTTTTAAACATTCGATGTCTTTTTTACTCACAACTGTATGAAAATACAACTAGGTAAAGCTTTACACATAAAAATATATAAAAAATAAGGTTAAACAAATCGCCCATTTTTTCCCACCTAACAGATAGAAGCCTTCCCAAATCAGGAACAAACATCTCAAGGTAGGCAGCGCAGCAGGTGAGGTGGTGACAGCAGTGGTGGTAACGGTAGGCTACGAACAGGAAGGCAAAACAAATGTATATAAGATAAAAAAGAAAAAAGGGCGATTCAGAACATTAGAATATGACAACAGAGAAGTAAAAAAAGATAAAGTCCCGGCTGCATACTGACCGAAGGCTAAAAAAGAGTCATAAGTCGCTGAAGTGATCGTGTAAATGGTCAG
Organism: Eriocheir sinensis; assembly: GCF_024679095.1. NCBI lineage: Eukaryota > Metazoa > Arthropoda > Malacostraca > Decapoda > Varunidae > Eriocheir > Eriocheir sinensis. The sequence continues at coordinate 7,000,454 of NC_066568.1, forward strand.
TGAGAACCTTTCGTGACGATGCCAGTTTATAAAGACATTACAGTCCTCATTATCAACAGCAATACAAGAATAACTAAAATGATGCAGAGTTAGAGAACTTACCGTACAGAAAAAGACTAAAAGCAACTTATAATTTGCATTCCTTGGAAGAAGACGTAGAGAGACAGACGAGACAGACAGACAGACGAACACACAGATACAGACACACAGATACAGACTTACACGAATCATACATACAGACAGACGGACGGACAGACAGACAGACAGACAGAATGAGAGAATAAATGTTTGAGTTGTTTAAATGGATTAAAGGGGAGACTAGAAATGGTGATGATTTAAAAATTGGAGTGCTAATATTAAAAAAAAATGATGAGGAGAACACGCAGTACTGGGTATAAATTGGATAAAATTCGTATTTCCAGAAAAAGAAATAAGCAAGAACTACTTCCAAGAACAGAGTAGTGGATAAAGGAAGTGGTACAAGCTAGTGGGCATGTGTGGTTAGAAACCAAACACAGCTGAGAAACAGTAAAAGCGGATGCATTTATGTGGACAGGAAGAGAAATTTGATGAGCAACAACCATCTTGAAGAACTGCCTGAACTGGTGGCCACCTGTCTTTGCCAAATCTCTTGTTTTCCTTCTCATCTGTTGTATGTAAAACTCTACCATATGGAACACTAGACTTAACAGAACAGTCTGAGAAGAACCATGAAAAAAACAGATGCTTTTAACTATCTATTTGGAAATTCCAGAAATTATCTAAGTCACCTTTTACAGTAAAGAGGCATGACTAAAGGACAAAGGATAAAGAAAAAAAGATACAAAAGAAGCACAACTATAAGATTGGTCCCACACACACAAAAATGGAAGAAACCTCCAGTAAAAAAAAAAAAAAAAAGAATTCATAAACAGTTGGAGACGTGTCTTACTCTTAGAAATCCATGAGATGTCTCCTAAAACATACAACGCTGTAAAACTGAGGTCAAAAGTAGAATTAATAAAGAGTTCAAGATGAGAAGTAAAACCAGCTGAAAAGAAAGAAGCCAAAAGAATAATAAACCCAGCTAGAGAGATGCCTAGAGAGGAAATGGAAACGAAAAAAGGAGGCAAGAGAAAGTGCGATGCTAACAGAGGAGTAACAGGAACAATGGAAGAAGGCGAGGACTGACTGGGTAACGAAAGAGGAGACAGGAGAGAATGAAAAAAAGAGGACGAAAAAGAAAGAATAATGGAGGAAGGAGGAAAAGAGGGTGGAAAAGGAGATAATGCAGGAGAAAAGGAGGAAGTGGAAAGAGGAGTAATGGAGGAGGAGGGAGAGAGAGGGGTAGAAAGGAGATGTACTTGTGATGAAAGAAGAAAGAGGAGTAATGGAGGAGGAGGGAAAGGGATGGAAAGGGAGAAAACGCATGATAAAGAGGAGTAGGAGGAGTATGAATGAAAGGTGAAGAGAGAGAGACTGGATGACAGAAAGAGAAAGAGGCAGGAGATAATGCGTGGTGACAGTGGAGTAACAGGAGGAAGAAGAGAAAGAGGAGGAGGAGGAGGAGGAGGAGGAGTAATGGAGTGGAGGTGAGGAGTGATGGAGGAGAGGTGAGGAGTGATGGAGGAGAGGTGAGGAGTGATGGAGGAGAGGTGAGGTGATGTGATGGAGAGGTGAGGTGATGTCTGGAGGAGGTGAGGAGTGATGGAGGAGAGGTGAGGAGTGATGGAGGAGAGGTGAGGAGTGATGGAGGAGAGGTGAGGAGTGATGGAGGGTGAGGTGGTGGTGGAGGAGAGGTGAGGGTGATGGAGGAGGAGGTGAGGAGTGATGGAGGAGAGGTGAGGAGTGATGGAGGAGAGGTGAGGTGATGGGTGGAGGTGCGGTGTGATGGTGGAGAGGTGAGGAGTGATGGAGGAGAGGTGAGGAGCAATGGAGGAGAGGTGAGGAGCCATGGAGTGGAGGTGAGGAGTGATGGAGGAGGAGGTGAAGGGGAGTGATGGAGGAGAGGTGAGGGGTGATGGAGGAGGAGGTGAGGAGTGATGGAGGGAGAGGTGTGAGGGGTGATGGAGGAGGTGAGGGTGATGGAGGAGAGGTGAGGGGTGATGGAGGAGAGGTGAGGGTGATGGAGGAGAGGTGAGGGTGATGGAGGAGGGTGAGGGGTGATGGAGGAGGTGAGGAGTGATGGAGGAGAGGTGGGGAGTGATGGAGGAGGAGTGAGGGTGATGGAGGGGAGGTGGGGTGATGGAGAGAGGTGAGGGAGTGATGGAGGAGAGGTGAGGAGTGATGGAGGAGAGGTGAGGGAGTGATGGAGGAGGTGAGGGTGATGGAGGAGAGGTGAGGGGTGATGGAGGAGAGGTGAGGGTGATGGAGGGAGAGGTGAGGGAGTGATGGGAGGAGGTGTGAGGGAGTGATGGAGGAGGTGAGAGGTGATGGAGGAGGTGAGGTGATGGAGGAGAGGTGAGGAGTGATGGAGGAGGTGAGGAGTGATGGAGGAGGTGAGGAGTGATGGAGGAGAGGTGAGGAGCAGTGGAGTGGAGGTGAGGGTGATGGAGGAGAGGTGAGGTGATGGAGGAGGGTGAGGGAGCAATGGGTGGAGGTGAGGTGATGGAGGAGAGGTGAGGGTGATGGAGGAGGTGGGGAGTGATGGAGAGGGTGAGAATTGATGGAGGAGAGGTGAGGGAGTGATGGAGGAGAGGTGAGGAGTGATGGAGGAGGGTGAGGGTGATGGAGGAGAGGTGAGGAGTGATGGAGGAGAGGTGAGGGTGATGGAGGAGAGGTGAGGGTGATGGAGGAGGTGGGGAGTGATGGAGGAGAGGTGAGGTGATGGAGGAGAGGTGAGGGTGATGGAGGAGGTGAGGAGTGATGGGAGGAGAGGTGCGAGGTGATGGAGGAGGTGGGGAGTGGTGGAGGTGAGAATTGATGGAGGAGGTGAGGAGTAAGTGGCACCTCCCAGGTTTGTCTGTTGGAGGAGACCTAACGAGGAATGTAAAACGTCCATCGATTTCCGGTGAGAGCTGTTTGAGTTCAAGCATGGAGAGAGACAGACAGACAGACAGACAGACACACAGATACAGACACACAGATACAGACACACAGATACATACAAACAGACAGACGGACGGACAGACAGACAGACAGACAGAATGAGAAAAAGCTAGGCAAACCGATAGACACACACACACACACACACACACACACACACACACACACACACACACACACATAAAAAAAAAGACGATAGGAATGATTAAAAAAGGGAGGAAGAAAAGAAAGAATGAATAAATGTAGAAAGGAGGAAAGGAAGGAAGAATGGAAGTAAAGAAGAAAAGAAAGAATCATAGTCAAGAGAAGATAAGAAGTAATGAGAAAAGGAGAAAGGTTAGAAAGAAAAAAGGGAGGAGAAAAAATAAGATAAATAAAGAGGAAAGGTGACATAGAAAAGAGTAAAAATCATATAACAGAAGAAGAAGAATAAAGGAAGGAAAAAAGGGAGAGTGAGACATGGGGAGAAGTAATGAGGGGAAAGGAGAGGGAGGGGGCAAGAGGATGTGTGAACGAAAAGAAAGGAACAAAAAAAACAATGAATATATGAATATGAATATGCAGAAGGCCAAGAGTAAGGAGAGAGAGAGAGAGAGAGGAGGAAATATAGAAAGGAGGAAGGGAGAGAGAGGTAGAGAAGGAAAGATGCAAAAAATTGAGTCCATAAAATTAATAAGAAGGAAATGTAAGAGAAGGAGAGGAGAGAGAAAGATGATAGATGAGTGAGAAGGGGAAGGGAGAGATGGAGGAGAGGATGGAAAAGAAGAGAGAGAGAGAAGGGGAGAGGGAGGGAATGAGGGGAGAGAGCTGGAGGAAGGAAGGAAGAGGGAGGGAGAGGATGGAAGAGAAAGAGAGAGAGAGAAGGGGAAGGAGGAAGGGGAATGGGGAGGGAGAGCTGGAGAGGAAGGGAAGAGGGAGGGAGGAGGGGGAGGGAAGAAGGGGTGGAAGTGAGGAATGGAAACAGAGAGGAAGAAGAGGGAAGGAAGAGGGAAGGAAAAGGGACGAAAGGGAAGGAGAGAAAGGGAGAGGAGGAGGAGAGAAAGGAGAGGAAGGAGAGGCCAAGGGAGAAAAAGAAACAGAGGAAGGGAGGGAAAAGGAAGGGAGTGGGATGGAAGGGGAGTGATACGGAAGAGAGGGATGGAGACGGAGGAGAGGGAGGTGAGGGAGAAAAAAGAGAGAGAGAGAGAGGAGAGGGAGAGAGAGGCGAAGACAGAGACATTCAATACCTGTCAAATTAATGGATTCCACTGGTCAGGGAAATTCAGAATAACACCACCATGATTTTGCACCTGGCGGCAGTGGCGTGCTGATGAGTGAAGTGGTGATGATGGTGGTGGTGGTGTAGTGATGATGAAGTGATGATGGTGAGTGAGTGGTGATGATGGTGGTGGTGGTGAGTGATGATGATGGTGGTGAGTGGTGATGATGGTAGTGGTGGTGGTGAGTGATGATGATGGTGGTGGTAGGTAGGTGATGATGATGGTGGTGGTGGTGATGAAGTGAGTGATGGTGGTGGTGATGATGATGATGATGGTGGTGGTGAGGTGGTGATGTTTGTAATGGTGGTGGTGGTGGTGGTGATGATGATGGTGGTGGTGGTAGTGATGATGGTGGTGGTGAGTGATGAAGTGATGGTGGAGGTGGTGATGATGATGGTGGTGGTGGTGATGATGATGATGGTGAAAGGTGGTGGTGGTGGTGAGGGTGGTGGTGATGGGTGATGACGTTGGTGGTGGTGGACATTGAGTGTGCTATTGTTGTTGCGGTGGTGGGGAATGGTGGTGATGGTGATGGTGCGGAGGTGGTGGTGATGGTGGTATGATGA
>NC_066568.1:7005315-7007815 GCF_024679095.1 Eriocheir sinensis
TGTGAAGATGCTTACTCAAAAATTTACGACAAAACACTTTAATCGAGTTCACTGAAAAGGTTATGGAAGTCTTAATTGTGGTGGAGGACTGTGATTACGATATATCTTATACACACAAAAAAAGGATTAATTGCAAACGGGAGTGTGTGAAAAGGAAATGTTCGGTTAGACATTAGAGAAAATCCGAATTGGTTGACTTACAAGAGAAGGAGAAGATAGTAGGCGCATTTTAAAGGATTGTACAATAATATACGAAAACCAACACGGCCAAGGCGCTCACGATTAATGTCTAAATCACTCAACAAGCATTAGAGTTGATGAAAACCTCACCCTAAAAGCTTTAACCCGGAAGCAGCGACGGGCCAAATTTGTGGCTTAACCGTGTACCAGCGACGGGCCAAATTTTTGCCATGATATAAACCCCCAAAAATAGATGATGCATAAAGTGATCACAAATGCGTTGATATATATTATGAAATGGATTGCGTGAGTGATGATTTTTTTTCTCATTTTTCTCGCTTGGAGGGGCATTTAAGATACATGATCCCCGAAGCTACCGGGTTAATTGAGTTTGTGCAGCAGAGGTACATACTGGAGAGCAATAATCAAACTGTGGTAAGAAAGATGATCAATAAGAACATGAGCAAACACTATTATTATGGAAAATCGTCTTACATATTCGGTGAAGGCAAATGCTCCATAAAACTGATGAACCCAGTGTCCGCGGGTGAAACTCGAAGGATAGAGCGTCTAGAATCACACCCAATGATTTTAAACATTCGATATCTTTTTACTCACAACTATGAAAATACAACTAGGTAAACACACACATAAAAAATATATAAAAAATAAGGTTAAGCAAATCATCCCATTTTTTCCCACAACAGATAAACCTTCCCAAATCCGAACAAACATCTCAGGTGAGCGCAGCAGGTGAGGTGGTGACGGCGGTGGTGGTAACGGTAGGCTACGAACGGGAAGGCAAAACAAATGTATATAAGATAAAGAAAAGGGCGATTCAGTGCATTAGGGAATATGACAACAGAGAAGTAAAGATAAGTCGGCTGCATACTGACCGAAGAGCTAAGAGTCATAAGTCGCTGAAGTGATCGTGCTCGTGGTCAGTGAGGGGCGCGCGCTCGTGACGTGCCAGTTTATAAGACATTACAGTCCTCGTATCAACAGCAATACAAAGGAGAATAACTAAAATGATACAGGGATTTAAGAACTTACCGTACAGAAAAAGACTAAAGCAACATAATTTGCATTCCTTGGAAAGACGTAGAGAGAGACAGACAGACAGACAGACAGACAGACACACAGATACAGACACACAGATACAGACACACAGATACATACATACAGACAGACGGACGGACAGACAGACAGACAGACAGAATGAGAGAATAAATGTTTGAGTTGTTTAAATGGATTAAGGGAACTAGAAATGGTGATTTAAAATTAGTGCTAATATTAAAAAAAAATGATGAGAGAACACGAAGTACTGGGTATAAATTGGATAAATTCATGTTCAGAAAAGAAATAGGCAAGAACTACTTCAAGAACAGAGTAGTGGATGAGTGGTACAAGCTGAGTGGGCATGTGGTTGAGGCAAACACAGCTGAAACATTAAAGCGGATGCATTTATGGACGGGAAGGGAATTTGGTGAGCAACCCATCTTGAGGAGCTGCCTGGTGCTGGCCGCCTGGCTTTTGCCGTCTCCTTGTTTCCTTCTCATCTGTTGCATGTAAACTCTGCCTTATGGAACACTAGACTTAACGAACAGTCTGAGAGAACCATGAAAAAACAGATGCTTTTAACTATCTGTTGGAAATTCAGAAATTGTATCTAAGTCACCTTTTTACAGTCAAGGAGGCAGCTAAAGGACAAAGGATAAAGAAAAAGATACGAAAGAAGCACGCTATAAGATTGGTCCCACACACAAAAAATGGAAGAACCTCCGAGTAAAGAATTCATAAACGGTTGGAGAGGTGTCTTGCTCTTGAAATCCCTTGAGATGTCTCCCTAAAACACAGATGTAAAACTGAGGTCAAAAGTAAATTATTAAAGAAGTTAAGATGAAACAAAACCAGCTAGAAAAAGAAGCCAAAAAGAATAATAAACCCAGCTAGAGAGAGATGCCTAAGAGGGAAATGGAAACGAAAAAGGGAGGCAAGAGAGAATGCGTGCTAACAGAGGAGAAACAGGAGCAATGGAAGAGGGGCGAGGACTGACTGGGTAACGAAAAGGGAGACAGGAGAGAATGAGAAAGGACGAAAAGAAGGAATAATGGAGGAGGAGGAAAAGGGGTGGAAAAGGAGATAATGCAGGAGAAAAGAAGAGTAAGAGGAGTAATGGAGGAGGAGGGAAAGGGGTAGAAAAGGAGATAACGCATGATAGAAGAGGAGAAAGAGGAGTAATGGAGGAGGAGGGAAAGGGATGGAAAGGGAGAAAACGCATGATAAAGAGGAGTAGGAGGAGTAATGAATGAAAGGTGAA
>NC_066568.1:7012815-7040315 GCF_024679095.1 Eriocheir sinensis
ATTAGATGATCGCACAGGTAAATTATCAACAAGTAAATGAATGAATGAATAAATAAGTAAATAAATAAATATATATGACAACTACAGAAAGTGAGAGAGAGAGAGAGAGAGAGAGAGAGAGAGAGAGAGAGAGAGAGAGAGAGAGAGAGAGAGAGAGAGAGAGAGAGAGAGAGAGAGAGAGAGAGAGAGAGAGAGAGAGAGAATGTCTCTACTAGGGAAGAGGACTACAATTATACAGAAAGAGGAATGATTCTCTCTCTCTCTTTTTATTTGTATTTTGTTTCATTATCCTTCATTATTCCATATTTCTCTTATTTTCCTCCTCAGAATTTTTATTTGTTTAAGTTTCCACTTCCTCAGTACATGTTATTTTTTTTATTCCTCCTCCTCCTCCTCCTCCTCCTCCTCCTAATTACAGAAAGGACATTGATTTACTGGAAAGGATTCAACGACGCGCCACGAAAATGATACCAACCTTAAGGGCTCAACCGTACGAGGAACGACTCAAGCGACTCAATCTCTTTACATTAGAGAAAAGACGCCTACGAGGAGATATGATTCAAGTCTTCAAGTATCTGAAAAAATTCAATAACGTCGATTACTCCAATTTCTTTGAATTGCAAACCAACCTAAGAACTAGAAATAACGGTTTACCCATTCAGTCTAGTCGATGTAACACAGACATCGGAAGGAGTTTCTTTTCAAACCGAGTCATCCGTCACTGGAACAATCTTCCTTCAGAAGTAGTAAATGCGAATACTATCAACTCCTTCAAATATAGAATCGACCGTCACTTCGCTGCGTCGGGAGTAAACTGAATATTGAGTTGCTTTCATCTGCTCCTCAATATCGAGGCGCTTTCATCTGCTCCTCACCCAGGCTGTCGAGCAGATTAAATCGCAACGTAATGAGCCAATAGGCTTTCTGTTGCCTGCGTTTCCATGTTTCCATGTTTCCTCCTCCTCCTGCTCCTCCTCCTCCTCATCATCATCTTCCTCCTCTTCACCCTGCTCCGCCTTCTTCTTTTCCTCTCTCTCCTCTTCCTCTTCGTCTTCTCTTCCCCTTCCTCTTCTTCCTCCTCTATACAAAAAGAGTCAGCGTGTATGGGGGACTATCAGGCTGAGTAATGGACTGGCTTACCAGGAAAATTAACAATGTTTTACTAAGTGAATAAAGCAATTGATTCCCTGTCACGAGCGGAGTACCACAATGGGCCGTGCAGGGACCCATGGGGAGGCGGTGGTCGAGTGGTCAGCGTGTGGGCGTGGTGAGACCGTGGCCCTAGGTTAGAGTCCCACAGAAACACGTTGATTTTTCATACCATCGGCGAATGGCGGAAGATTACCCACATGCTGCTTCGTTTCCTCCTCCTCTTCTTCCTCCTTATCCATGCCCTAGTCCTCTTCTTCCTCCTCTTCCTCCTCCTCCTCCTCTTCCTCCTTCTCCTCTTCCTTCTCATCTTCCACATCGAGATTCTCTTTCCTCTTCAAATTTCTCTTCTTATACAGATCTTCAATCACTCCTAACTTCAGCGACTTCGTTCAAGAGGAGCACCAGGGGGCAGATGGGCAGAGCAAGAGTCATATATCACGGCAGCCATTATAAATAAAATTCGTCTGCACCACTAATTCATTGATGAGACCTTGCCCGGAATAGGCAGTGCAGTTCTGTTCCACTAGTTACTAGGAAAAAAACTTCAGCTTGCTCGAGAGTACAGCGTCGCTCCACGACAAACTCACATATGCCATCGATGAGTGCACAGCCGTATGAAGAATAACTCATGCGACTCCACCCATTTTGCGGAAAAAGAGATGACGCGGGAATTTGATAATGGCCTTCAAACATCTGAACAATTTGAAAGCGTGAATCACTCGGTCTTTTTCAACCGGTAATACTCGTACCCTGATTCAAACTCGACGGTTCAAATTTGAGAGTAAAGGAATACACAATGACATATCCAGGACAAACGGTGCAAACCCAGCCCACGAAAAGAATTCAGAGAGAGAAAAGGAATGGAATGGAACGCTCTTGGTAAACAGAGAAATGTCCTGAATAGCAAACAACCTGCCACTCTCCCTGACAAGGAAAGGAGAACAATCAATGTGCCGTGCCAGCCCTAACATACCGTCCAGAGACTTGGCGCCTCACAAAATATCTAGAGAAAGCTAAAAAAAACGCTCAAAGAGGAAGAGAGAGAAAAATGGCTTGGAGAGAAACCGAACATCAGGAAGAAGAGAACCGACGAAAATATTTAATGGACTTGGTCACGTCATAGAGTGCGTGATGCTGACAACAGGTGGACAACCAAAGGAACTGAGTGGCAAGGGGGGAGGGTGGGGGGGAGGTATCAAGACACCTCCCCAACTGAACTTGACCTCTCTTCTGGCTTTCCTTTCTTTACGTCTTTACTGGAGCAGCGCTTGGTGGGATTTTCTTCATGTTTGTTATGCACTTTAGCTGTTTCAATGACACAAAGCGCCATATTCTCAAACATATCGTCGCCCAAGCCCACACATTTGACAAGGCTTTCGTGGGAGTTTGGGGCATTTCCAGGGGTAGTTTTATGACCCTGGTGGTAGTTTGACCCTTCTCCTATATCACGAACCTATAAAAACACTCACTAGAACCCGATTAATCTCCTTTTAGGGCTTTGGAAATAGTTGATGTGAGAGGCGGACGCGTTAAAGAATATTACTAAAAGACATAAACAGTGGAAGTCAAGGGAGAGATGATATTAGAGCATTTGCTGGAGCAGGATGGAGTATACAATAGTCTGTTCACTTAAGTCCGACCCAAGCTGACAACATAAACCTAAGCGTGTTTGCAAGCTGAGTGCTGATTGGCTACTGCTGTGGCTTCCAAGTTTTCTTTAACCTCTGTTTGTTTATCTCACGCAACACTTTCTGTTAATCTGCACTGTGCTTACGAACACGCTTAAGTTTATGTTGTCAGCTTGGGGCAGCCTTAAGTGGACAGACTATAATATAAGGCAGAGGTGGAGGACGTAGAGAATGACCTTTTTTCAGCAGTGGTCTAGAAATGCCTTAAGACGACGAGGACTTTAATGATTATAGTGATCTAGAAGAATGAAGTCAATTAGAAAACGATCGAATTCCTTAAAAATCGCATTGATCATTTATTTGTTGCGATAGGAAGGAATCAGCAGCGGCCTAGAAATGCTTAATGATGATGACGAGGACTTTAATGATTATGGTGATCTAGAAGAATGAAGTCAATTAGAAAACGATCGAATTCCTTAAAAATCGCATTGATCATTTATTTGTTGCGATAGGAAGGAATTTAAAGCTCAGAGTAAGAGCTTTGATTTTGTTTTTCATCATAGAAGTTTCTGATAAATAAATTAGATTATATTCTAAAGCAGGCAACCTCATGATAACCCAAGTGATTTTCTGTTGCCTGTTTTTACACGTTTCCATGTTTCCTCCTTGTTATCTCCTCTTCCTCCTCCTCTTCCTCCTCCTCCTCCTCCTCCTCTTCTCCTCCGACTTCTTTGGCCCTTTATCTTCCACACCTTGCATTCCTCCTCTTCCTCTTCCTCCTCCTCCTCCTCCTCCTCCTCCTCCTCCTCCTGGTGAAGAGAAAGCTCCTCTCATTCCCTCCTCCTCATCATCATATCTTCCTCCTCCTCCAACCTTCAATTAACCTTCATTTTCCTCTTCCTTTTCCTTCTTCCCTTTGTGTATTTTCCTTTTAATATATCCTTCTTTCTTCCTCACGCACTTTTCCTCCTCCTCTTTCTATTTATCATATCTCCTCCTCCTCCTCCTCCTCCTCCTCTTCCTCCTCTTCCTTCTATTTACCCTCTTCCTCTTCATTCTCCTTTTTTTTGGCAATATTCGTGTAATTATCATTTCTTATCTCATTATTATTCTTCCTCCTACTCATTCTCCTCCATCCTTCTCCTCTCCCTACTACTACTACTACTACTACTACTACTACTACTACTACTACTACTACTACTGCTACTATTACTACTACTACTACTACTACTACTACTACTACTACTACTACTACTACTACTACTACTACTACTACCCTAATAAACGCAAAGAGAGTAGGGAAGAATATTATTAATGATAGATAATGATGATTGTAAGGAGGGTGATTGTGAAGTAAGGAAACATGGCAGCACGGAAGAGCAGGCGACACAGATTGCTGACTTATGACGTGCCTTAATATTTTTTTATTTTTTTAGTGATGTACACAATTTTTCTGCTTTTTTTTTTTCAATGAACTAAAGATATAAAAGTATTTGTTGCATCATACCTACGAACGAGTATATTCAGTTCATTCAATTCTCAATAGAGTAATGTAGATTGATGTGTGTGTGTGTGTGTGTGTGTGTGTGTGTGTGTGTGTGTGTGTGTGTGTGTGTATTCTCTAACGTAAAGCGAGAGAAGAAAATTCCTGCCAATGTCTGTTTTAACGCAAGAGGAGGAGGAGGAGGAGGAAACATGGAAACATGGACTAGCAGGCAGCAGAAAGCCTGTTGGCTCATTACTAGGCTGCCTGCTTTCAGTGATTTAATCAATCCGTTTGCCATAGGAGTGGCTTGCAGGGAAGGATCAAAGCACTTGTGCACCTACTCTTGGATACATGCAGTTCACTTCCGATGCAGCAAAGTGGCGATCAATGCGTTTCTTGAAGGAGTTGATGGTCTTTGCGCTAACCAATTCTGCAGGGAGGCTGTTCCGGTGGCGAACAACTCTATTCGAGAAATAACTCCTGCCGATGTCGGTATTGCATCGCTTTGCTTGAATTGTTTTTCCGTTGTTTCTTGTTCTCAGGTTGGTTTGTAGCGTGAAGAGTTTGGAGTGATCAACGTTGCTGAGCTTGTTCAGGTACTTAAAGACTTGTATCATGTCTCCCCGCAGGCGTCTCTTTTCCAACGTGAAGAGGTTGAGTCGCTCGAGTCGCTCTTCATAGGGCTTCGTCCTCAGTGATGGTATCATCTTCGTGGCGCGGCGCTGTACTCTCTCAAGTAATTCAATGTCTTTCCTGTAATTTGGAGACCAGAATTGCACGGCGTATTCCATGTGGGGCCTTACCAGCGAATTATACACAGATAACATAACTCCCGGCGTCTTGTATTCGAAGTTCCTCGCTATGAACCCAAGCATTGTATTGGCTTTCTTACAGGCGGACTTGCAGTGTTTTGTTTGTTTCAAATCAATGCTGATGGTGACCCCGAGGAGGAGGAGGAGGATGATAAAGAAGAATAGGAGGAGGAAGAGAGACACAAATTTACCGACAATTATTAAGATATCGAAAAAGTTCATCAACAGAAATGATAAGACGTGAGCTGATTCTCTCTCTCTCTCTCTCTCTCTCTCTCTCTCTCTCTCTCTCTCTCTCTCTCTCTCTCTCTCTCTCTCTCTCTCTCTCTCTCTCTCTGAGCTAAACAAATAGAGGTTGGAAGTGATATTTGCATTGAAGAATTTTTTGCCACGAAGTTTAAACGCCATTAGAGAGAGAAAACCACTCATTAATTCATCTCTCCATTTGCACGCGCACACACGCGCGCGCGCACACACACACACACACACACACACCTGCGATTGTGTTAACCTTGGAGAGAAAATGGAGGAGGAAGTAAGACTGACGTGGAGGAGGGAGAGAAAAGTGAGGGAGGGAGGAAGGGAGGGAGAGGGAGAGAGGGAGATGGAGGGAGAGAGAGATTGAGAGAGAAGTAGGAAGAGTGTGAATGTATTAGAATTAGTGGGAAAAGAGAGAGAGAGAGAGAGAGAGAGAGAGAGAGAGAGAGAGGAGAAGAAAGGAAAAGAAGGGTAACAAGGAAGGAAATAAAGGGGAAAAAGAAAGCCAGAAAAATAGTAGAGGGAAAGGAAAGGAAGGAAAAGAATGTCGGAAGAAAAGGAAACAAATAATATGAAAAAAGGAAGGAAAGGAAAAGAGAAAAATGAATTGCAAAAGAAAGAAAGGAAGAAAGAAGGATGAGAAGGAGAGAGAAGGAGGAGATGGAGGAAACTGAGGAAAAAAAATAGTAAGTAAAGGAATGGGGGAAGTGAGGAGAAAAAAAAAGGAAGAGAAGGAAAGGTAGAGAAGGGGAACGTAAGAGCATTGTCAGGTAGTGTGTGTGTGTGTGTGTGTGTGTGTGTGTGTGTGTGTGTGTGTGTGTGTGTGTGTGTGTGTGTGTGTGTGTGTGTGAATTACTTAATGAGAGAGAAAGAGAGAGAGAAAGAAAAAAAGAAAGCACGCAGGAAGATAAAGAAAAAAAAGAAAAAAATAGAAAACATAGAGAGAGAGAGAGAGAGAGAGAGAGAGAGAGAGAGAGAGAAATTTTCCTCCTTTCCTCACGGCTGCTCTGATTTGTCCTCCTGATTATGACGTCATCGGAGGGACGGAGGAAAATAATGGAAAAGTAATGGGAGGGAAAATAATAGAGGGGAAAAAATGATGATGGGAGAGATGAAAATGATGGGAGGAAAGATAATGGGGAGGAAGGTAAAGGTGTCTCTCTCTCTCTCTCTCTCTCTCTCTCTCTCTCTCTCTCTCTCTCTCTCTCTATCAAGATATCATGCATATAGAGTGTGTATGTAAGTGTATGTGTGTGTGTGTATGTGTGTGTGTGTGTGTGTGTGTGTAATAAAGAGACACAGAGAGAGAGAGAGAGAGAGAGAGAGAGAAGTTATATCTACAAGTTATAACATAAACACACACACACACACACACACACACACACACACACACACACACACGTTACCACCCTCCCACCCCTGCTTACCTTCGCTCTCTCTCTCTCTCTCTCTCTCTCTCACCTGTAAACCTTAATTAATAAGAACCAGGGCGGACCTTAAATTAGTGATACCTGACACCTATCTCCCCTCTCCCCTACCCCTACCCCCTCCCTTCACCCCTTCCCTTTACTTCCTCCTCCCTCTTTTCCTCCTTGGTAAACTTAATCTTTCTCTCCATTAACTCCCCTCATTTCCCCTCCTCCCTTCCATTATCCCCTCCCCACACTCTCTCCTCTCCTCCTTCCCCTTACTTCCCCTCACTACTTCCTCTTTGCTACACTTCCTCTTCCTCTCTTCCCCCTATATCCTTAGCTATCTCTCTCCATTCCCCTAATTTCCCCTCTTCCCTTCCCTTCTCCCCTTCCCCTCCCTCTTCCCTTTCCCTTCCCTTCACTATTTTTCTCTTTCCTACACTTTATCTCTTTCTCTCTCTCCCTACCCTCTCCTTCTCCCTCTCTCTCTCTCTCTCTCTCTCTCTCTCCCCTCATTACACCCCCTCTCCCTCCCTCTCCTGTCTTCCTATTCCATTCCCCTTCATTTCCCTTCCCCCATCACCCCTTCCTCCTCTCCCTTCTCTCCCCCTCTCCCTTCCCATTTCCCCATTATTCCTCATTTCCGTTGCACTTTCACCCCCTAACTGTCCCTTCCCTTACCTTCCCATCACTCCCCTTCCTTCCCATCTCTTAGCACAACCTATGTACCAATGTGTGTTATCAGTGATGGGATGAACAGATGAGGGGAAGGGATGAAGGGGATGATTGGGATGCGAAGGGAAGGGAAGGGGAGGGAAGGGGAGGGGAGATGGGAGGGATGAAGGGGAGGAATAATCTTACTGAATTGGGTATGTGATGATTTGTGTGTTTGTGTGTGTGTGTGTGTGTGTGTGTGTGTGTGTTAATAACTAGGTTCCCATTTGCTTTTGTATCCATTTTTCCTTTATATTTGTCTATATTTAAAAGGTTTAGTGTATTATCTATAGAAGGGAAGGGAAAAGAATTAAGGGACTATTTTCCTTTTTTTTCATTTTCACTTATTTTTTTTTCCTTCCTGATGTTTCCTCTGTTTCTCTCTCCCTCTCTTCCCCTCTGTTTCTCTCCCCCTCTGTTTCTCTCCCCCTCTGTTTCTCCCTCCCTCTCTCCCCCTCTGTTTCTCCCTCCCTCTCTCCCCCTCTGTTTCTCCCTCCCCCTCTCTCCCCCTCTGTTTCTCCCTCCCTCTCTCCCCTTCTGTTTCTCCCTCCCTCTCTCCCCCTCTGTTTCTCCCTCCCTCTCTCCCCTTCTGTTATGTTTTTTTTTTTCTGCACCTACTTTTTATTTTCTCTATTCACAACTTTATCTTTTTACTTCTCCCTATATCTTTTTTTTTCCTTCAAGTTAAGTTTCTGAGATTTCTTTAAAGGGACGCGAAACAAGTTAATAATGTAATATCCTTTTTTTAACTTTTATTTTGGGGCGGAATTATTAAGGGGCCATTTCTTTATTTTTTTTCTTTGTTACTTTTTTTTGGCCATCGCTGCGCCATTTTCGTAAAGATTTCCTGCGAGTCTTTTTTTTATATTTTATTTTCCTTTCTTTTTTTATTTTCCTCTTTTTGAATTTTCCTCTTTTTTTCTCATACTCTTTCCTCCTCTTGATTTTCCTCTTTTTTTCTCATAATCTTTCCTCCTCTTGATTTTCCTCTTTTTTTCTCATACTCTTTCCTCCTCTTGATTTTCCTCTTTTTTTCTCATGCTCTTTCCTCCTCTTGATTTTCCTCTTTTTTTCTCATACTTTTTCCTCCTTTTGAGTCTCCTTTTTTCTACTTTGACTTTGGTTACTTCCTACCTTTAATTATTCCTTCCTACTCCTTTTTCTCTTCTTTTTCTATTCCTTTTTATGTTCCTTTTCACAATTTTTGCCCTTTTTCCTTCTTTAACAGCTTTATACATTTATCTTTTATTTTTGTTTTTATGATAATTTTTGTTTTGCTTCATTCATTTCTCTATTTTTCTATTTTTCTCAAATTTGTCTTTTCGATTTTTTTATTGTGGAACCTTTATTTTCTTTACTTAATTTTCTGTTTTTTCATTGTTTTGTTTCATTCTTCTTCTTTTTCTCTTATTATTATTATTATTATTGTTATTATTATTATTATTATTATTATTATTATTATTATTATTATTATTATTATTATTATTATTATTATTATTATCAAATTACTGTAACTGCTCCTCCTCCTCCTCCTCCTCCTCCTACTACTACTACTACTACTATTACTACTACTACTACTACTATTACTACTACTACTACTACTACTACTACTACTACTACTACTTCTACTACTACTACTACTTGACATCTCTTTCTCCTCTTCACTTCCCTCCCCCCTTCCCCTTTCCCTCACTCTCTCCTCTCCCCATTCCCTTTACCTCCTCTCACTACATTTCTCCCTTACTACACTTCCTCTGTCTCCATTCCCTCTACTTCCCCTCACTACATTTCTCCCTTACTACACTTCCTCTGTCTCGATTCCCTCTACTTCCCCTCACTACATTCCTCTTTTGCTACACTTTCTCTCTCTCCATTCCCCTCACTGATACTCTTCCATTCCATCACCCTCTTAACCTCACTACTACCACTACTATTACTACTACTACCACCATCATTACCACTACAACTTCTGCCATATAATTTGTCCCATTCAAGGTTTCTATTTTTCACCTGAAGGTCGTAGTAATGCAAATAATTATAAAAACTAGAAATACTAATTATAGTACGAACTATTTACTAACGCACACACGCCTACGCCATCAATTATTGTGGGCGTAATAAAAGAGCACGCACACACACACACACACACACACACACACACACACACACACACACACACACACACACAGTACATGTATATAAACTAAAAATACAGTGAAAAGAAGCATATGATTAGGAGAAAAAATAAATGGACTTATATAATGGGAGAGAATAACATAATTTGAATAAAACTATGCCCCCCCCCCCCCCACGACCACCACCACCACCACCACCGGGTAAACAGTTCACCAGAAGTCTCTCCACAGGTACCTAATTACACAGGTGCGTAATCTTACCTGTAATATACATGCCTCGTCCCCTCTTGCGTTCGGAGAAAGGAGAGAGGGAGAGAAGGAGGGAGAGGAGGGAAGAGAAAGGCAGGGCGTACAAGATAGGGGAGAGGGGAGGTTAAAACGATCAAGGAGGAGGATGATATGGAGGAGGAGGTGGAGGAGGAGGAGGAGGAGGAGGAGGTGTAAGAAGTACATAAAGAATACTACGAAGAAAGAAGGAAGAGGATGTAGGAGGAGGAAGAGGAGAAGGATGTAGAGAGTATAGGAAAATGGGGAAGAAGAAAAAGATGAAGGAGGAAGGAGGAAGAAAAGGATGGAGAAGGAGGAAAAGGAGGAAGAAAAGTAATGGAAGGGAGGGATAAGGAAGAAGAGAAGGAGGAGGTGGATGATGAAGAAGAGGAAAAACAAGAAGGAAAGGGAGAAATAAAGTGAATAAAGAGGGGAAAAAGAGAAGAATGAAAGAGAAAAAAGGAGATAGAAGGGAAAGTAAGGTAAAATAATGGAAATGGAAGGGAGAGAAATTATAATAAGATAGGGAGAGGGGAAAGAGGAATAAAGAAAATAATAAGATACGGAAACGAAGGGAAACGAGGGGAGGAGAAAAAATAATAAGGGAAGAGGAATGAGAGGGAGAGAAGAAAAGAAAATTAGAGAGTTAAGGAGAAAACGAGTGACAGGAGGGAGGAAGAAAGGGTTGGAGAGAACGTGGGTGGGGAAATGATGAGAGGAGGAAGAGAGGAGGACACAAAGAAGGAGGAGGAGGAGGAGGAGGGGAGAGAGGAGGGATAAATGACGTGACGAGACTGAGGGGGAGAGAATTGTGAATGAAATGGAGAAGGAGGAGGAGGAGGAGGAGGAGGAGGAGGAGGAGGGTGCAGAATGAAGAGGAGGAAGCGATATCGCAAACAGTACCACCACAACCACCACCACCACCAACAACAACAACAGCAACAACAACAACAACAGTAATAATAGTAACGACATAACTAATTTAAACTTACTGATAGCTCCCCTTCCCCTCCCCTCCCTTCCCGTTCCCTCACACACACACACACACACACACACACACACACACACACACACACACACACACACACATACACACACCATTAGTCACCCCGCCAATGGCTGTTTCATTGAGGAATATCTTGGGAGAATTCCTCGCCCCGTGATTGGCTGGGCGGGCCGTGACGTGGTGAGGCGGGGGAGGCGGGCTGCACCAATCACCGGACAGCATCACCAACACATCCACTCACCGCACCATAACGCTTCGATCAAAACCTTAATAAAACTCTCACTTTACACCCTCAAACGCGTAACTTCCCCTCTCTTTCCCCCTTTCAGAACTCAATTAGACTTATTTACATCTTTTTCAGCCTATATGTGTGGTTTCAAAGGCGTGGGCGTGGCGTGGGGGCGTGTGGGAGAGGGACATCGAGGCGTGGGAAGGGGCTAAGTTGTGTGACAGGTGTGCAGGGTCTGGCCACGCACAGGTAGGCTATAAGTTCGGCCGCTGGAGCTGGCGCGAGCGTAGCCAACAGGTGAGTTTCTGTCGCGGCAACTCACGCACACACGCACGCACGGAGGCACGCACACGCACGCAAAAACGGACACGAAAAGGCAGAGACACAGATAAAGGGAGAGAAAGAGAGATAGAGACAGAGACAGACCGCCCGTGTAGGAGACTATAGCAAAGAGAAAAACCAAACTTCCACCTATCCTCCACCTTTTCCCCTCCCTACCCCTACCCTCCTCCTACCCCTCCCCCTCCTCCTCCTCCTCCCCTCCTGCTCCTCGGCGCTATCCTCGCGGCGGGCTGAGTAGGTGCCGGGCTAGGACACGGAGCACACGCAGTGGTCATGAGCCCCCGAGGATGATCGCTGCCTGAACTCGTCGAACACACACCACCACCACCACCACCACCACCACAAGGTAAGTCAACACCCAGGCTCATCACCACTGAGTCTCATCACCACTCGTTCACTGTGATATGCGGGGTTTTTTAGGGGGTGGGGGAGAAGGGGGTATCTTGTCCTTTCATTTTTTGTTCTCCTTATTTTTTCATTATTCTTTTATCCCGTGTGTTTCTTTCTCTTTTCTTTCACTTTTCATAACTTTTCCTTCTCATTTTTCTTTTTTTACTTACTTTTCAACGCTTTTCCTCGTGCTTTTTCAGTCTTTTCTTTCATTTTTCGTAACTTTTTCCATTTATCCGATTTTTTTATCACTTTTTCCGTATCTTTTTCTTTATCTTTCCTCATTTTCTTCTTGTGGCGCTTTCCTTTTCTTTCTCTTTCTTTCTGTCATCACTGCAATCTTTTTTTCTTGCTCCTTTCTCTTTTTTAACTTTTCATCATTTTTTGTACCTTTCTTTTTCCTATTTTCTCAATTTTCTGCTTTTAGAACTTTCCTTGCTTTTCTTTTCTTTATCTTATCACCAGTAGCTTTCTTGTGCCCTTTTCTTAATCCTATCCTTGTCTTTTCATTATTTTTTTCCACCCTTCTTTATTTTCTACTTTCTTAAATCTCTTGCTAGTCATTTTCTTCCTCTCCTTTACTCTCCCTTCGTCTTTTCATGCGTCCCTTTCTTTTTTTTCCTTTCTTACGATCATCAGCAATATATTTTCTTGCGCCCCTTTCTTTTTGCCTTTTCATTCCTTGTCCCCTTTTCCTTATTTTCCTTTCCTTTCCTCTTCATCTTTCATTTTTTCTGAGATGCTTTTTTTCATTTTTTTATTTTCCCTATTCATCGATTTTTTTTTTCCTGTGCCTCTTTCTTTTTTCCATTTTTACTCATTCATTTTTTCCTTTTGGTTCTCCATCATTTATCTTTTTACATGCTCTTTCGTTTTCCTTTTTTTCCCTTTCTTTTTTATAGTTTTTTTCCTCTTTTCTGTTTTTTTTTTGCATTTTTTCGAGAACTTTTTTTTCTGTGGCCATATTTTTTTTCTTTTTTCTACCTTTTCCGCTTTTTTTCGAGTCCTTTTCTTATATTTTGGCGCGTCCCTTCGTCTTTTCTCATCTTTTTTTTCATTTTCTCTTTTTTTTGTTTTACGGGTTCTTTTTTTTATCTTTTACGATGCCTTTTCTATCCCCCTTTTCTTTTTTGTTATCTCTACCTATTTTTTATTACTTTTTCCGATATTTTCTTTAACTTTTTGTGCTCCTTAATTTTCCATTTGGAGTTTTTCTTTCTTTTGTTCCTTTTCTTTGTCCTTTTCTTATTTTTCTCAGGTTTCCCTTTTCTTTATTTCCATTGAGGTTCTGTATTTTCTTTAGCTGACATTTTTCCTTTTTTTTTCTTCTTTTCTGGCCCCTTCTTCTTATATGCCCTTTTCTGTTGCCACCTTCTTCGTACTTATCAATATCTATGTTTCCCTTTCATCTATTTTTCCTTTTTTTCTTTCAATGCGAATTACACCGTCTTCTTTTTTACCTTTTCTTTGGTTTTTTACTTTTTCCATCTTTATCTCTATTCATCAACGCTTTGAGCACTTTTCTATGATTTTTTTACCTTTTCTGATCCTAGTGCGTCCTTTTATCCCTCTTCTGATACACTGATATCCTTTCCTGTCATTATATAACCTTTTCCGATCACTGGAAGGGGATTTCTCGATTCTGCACTACATTTATCATCCTTTTCCTTCGGTTCACACCCTTTTCATCACCTTCCCGGCTACACTCCCTCTTTTCCTACACTTAGCATCATTTTCTGTTTTTTTTTCACTTATTCCTATCACCGTTTGGCTTTCACCTACCACACTCAGCATCCCTTCCTGTTTTTTTTATATTTTTTAATCTTTTTTGATTACCAATACGCATTCCGCAAATAGCGTTCTGCTGGTGATTTTTTTTTCCTTCCTAAGTGAAGATCATCCGCTCTTAGCCGCTTCGGTGAAACATTTGCTGTTGCCTTAGAGATCCCAAAAGCTTTTGACGGTCTGGCACAAATCTTTGCTTTCTGAACCACTCTCCTACGATGTCTATCCTTTTCTCTGCACTTTTATCTCCTGTTCCTTTCAGGTGGATCACTCTCCGCTGTGGTAGGCGGTCACTATTCTTCTTAACCTACGATCAGTGGTGTTCTGCAGAGCGCTGCTCTATCTCCCACTTTCTTCATATTGTTCATAATGATCTTTACAAAAAAGAACTGTTCTGTCCACCATTCTTGTTTTATCCGCCGTTCCTGCCTGGCCCGTACTGATCGCCGGAGCTCCACTTGATCCTCCTCAGAGTTTCGCTAAAGTCCGGGTTGACAGGTGGTCTTCAGGACAGCATGTGGGTAGTCTTAGGCCACTCGGCGATGACTAAAAAATATCAGCTCGTAGTAGCGGGCGCGATTTGACGCTGACGACTAGCCACCGCTTCCTGCGGATTATGCTAACCAAATCCCTTATGCAAGAGTTAGCCAACATCTTCATTTTTTCGTCCTTTTCGCTAGTAAACTCTGGAACAGCTTTCCCTCGTCGATGTTTCCTCCTGCCTACGACTTAAACATTTTCAAGAAGGGAGTATAAACACCTCTCTAACAGATACTGACGGCTACTTACTGTTCACATTTTGAAGCAACGCTCATCAGGTGTTGGTACTTGAAGTGCTGCCTGAGGAGGCGAGGCCTCTGGGACTGAAGGTCTCCTGGGCCCAAACCACGGTCCAATGCTGGATGACACAGTTCAGTCTGTCCATGCATGTGGCGAGGATGTCGAGGTCACCAAAAGTTTCACACACCTTGGTAGCGTAATGCATTACAATGGTGGGTCTCACCAGGAAGTCACTCGATGGAATGGCCTGGCCCATGGTGTTGTGGACTCGCTCAACACGGGTATATAGCGTTGTCGATATCTATAAAGGCGGACAAAGATTCGAATCTGCAAGTCGCTTGTGCTCCCTGTCTAACTGTATGGCTGTCAGACATGGACGCTGAATAGTGACTTGGAGAGGCGTACCGATGCCTTTGTCACCAAGCGCCTTCGCAGGGTCACGGGGTATCGCTGGAATGACTTCTCCGATTATTCCATGAAACTGAATCGAGGCCTGTTACCAGCTTAGTCCGTGAACGCCAACTCCGGCTATATGGGCACGTGGCACGCCTCCCGGACGTCGATCCTGCTCACAGGGTTGTTTCTGTACGAGACAACCCTGAGTGGAGGAGACCAAGGGGACGCCCACGTAACTCATGGATGGGGCAAGTCGACTGATCCTGCCGGGAGGGACCTGAGATGGACGGGGCAGCTGCGGGGGGGGTTGCTCGAGGGGACCGTCGGGAGTGGAGGCGGCGAGTGAGTGAAGCGACGCATCTCCGGGCGTATGCTCCCCGTTAGTTAGTAGTTAGCTTTGCAGGCTTTCATATACTTCTTTTTTTCTCTTTGATGCCTCCATTACTGTAAAAAAACACGCGGGCTCTTCTCCCTCCTTTTCTACACCTAACATCCATTATTTTAACAATTTTCTCACCTTTTCCTATCAATCCACGGACCATTTTCCCTCTTCCAAGGCAGCCTGCATTTTTTCCTATTTTTTTCAAACCTTTTCCTAGGAGTTTAGCAGCTCCGTGGTGAGGTGGTTAGCGTGCTTTCGGACCTGGGTTTGAATCCCGGCTCGGACAGTCTGCGTGCAGCTCTCCCAGCTATTTTTCCTCGCTTTTGGGCTGGTCGATAAATGGGTACCTGGGGAAACCTGGGAAAGGTAAATTGTGGTAACCCGGGTGGCATACTGGCCGTGTCCCTGGGTGATGAGTTCTTCCCACCCAGGGGCTCAAGGGCCAGTGCAACGGAGACGAACACCGCCGCCACGCGCAGCTATAGCGCACGCACCCAACTTTATCTTTACCTTATGAGTCTGCGCACTCTTTTCCCTCTTCTCCTACACTTAACACCCCTTCTATCATCATGACATATCACCTTGTGGATATTTCTCCCTGTCCTTCTTCACAAACATAATTTTCTCTCTTTTTATACTTTTCTTATCATTTTGTTGACCTTCTCCCTCTTTCACTACAGTTGGCATCTTTACCTATCGTCTTTTTACCTTTCAACATGACCTGACAGGCTTTTCTCCCTTTCTTCTACACTCAGCATCCCTTTCGTTGTTTTCATACCATTTTATTCACATTTTCCTCTTCTTTTTCTTTCTGGTATTAGCTTGCGGTCTCTTCTCCTTCTTCATTTACACTTCGCAGCTTCTTTTCCTTCCTTTCCTCACCTTATCTTATCTCCTTGCCGTCTCTTCTCTTTTCCGCACTTAGGATTTTTTTTCCATCTTCTTTTTCTACTCTTTTACACATTTTCTTGTTTGCGTGCTCCCCTCCTTCCCTTCTTCGCCAAACATTTTTTTTCTATCAGTTTTACTTCTCTCATCACGGTTGCCTCTCCTAATTTATCTACACTTAACATTCTTTTCTATTCTTTCAAGTTTCTTTTACCACTTATAATGTCTTTCACTTTTTTCTCTATTCTTTTTTCTTCTCCTTTCTCTACCCTATTGATTCTTACGCCTACTTTTTTAATCTTTCTTTTGTCTGTCTTTTTAATTTCCATAACAAAATCATTACTAATCTTTTTGTCTGTCTTTTTGCTTTTCATTCCTATTTTCAATTTCGTATCTTCTTACTTTTTTGTCTGTCCCTTCCCTTTCTCTTTTTTGTTCAAATGGCGAGGTGTTCTTTTCTTAGCTCAATTTTTTTACGGCATCGTCCTTTCTTATGTAAACTGCGTGACTAGATTATTTTTACGTGTTTTCCTTATTTTTTTATGTAAATTTCGCGCTCTTCTCTATTAATTTGGGTCTCATTCCTTTCTTTTTACGTAAACTGTGCACTTTTCTCAACCATTTAACGTCTTATATATTTTTTTGTTTAACTAGCGAGCTTTCTAACCTAACCTTTAATTTTACTACTTATATCATTTTTTTTTTCAAACTCCACAAGAGGGGAGAGGAGGGAGGGGACAGGGAAGGGGGAGAAGGAGATCAGCGCCATGTGAGAGAGGAGGAAATGGGGGGTGGGGGGAACGAAGGAAGGAAGGAAGGAAGGAAAGAAGGAAGGAAGGAAGGAAGGAAGGAAGGTACGACAGCTGCAGTAGCACTAGAATTCGCTTTACTTTTGGGTCTGACTTTTTTTAGAGCTACTTTTTCATTCATATTCCACTTTTCCTTCCAACTTCATTTCACAACAGATTTTTCTCCTTTTCCTTTTCTGCAACACGTCTATTCCTTTTTCTACAACACACGTTCGCCCTTCTTTTTCATCCCTTCCGAAACACAGATAATCTTTCCAATCTAGTCTTCTTGCATTGCGAATTGAGGCGCCTTTGAGCACGCGTCCTGCCTCTTCTGAAGGACTTAAAGGGAGACTTTCAAAGCTACACAATTCTACACACACAGAAGGCAACACTGTACACACCTTTGCCTCTGTCTGTAGCTAATGGGAAATATGAAGAAAGGAAAGGAGAATACGAGGAAAGAGGAAAGGGGAAGAGAATGGGAGGAAAAAATGGAATACAGTAGAAAGGAGAATGATATGAGAAAATAGAAAAGGAGAAGAGATAGGATGAAAAATGGAAAAGAGAGAAAAGGGGAAAAGAATGGAGGAAAAATGGGAAAAAAAGGAAAAGACGAAACGGGAAAAGAGAAAAGGAGAAGAAAATAGAGGAAAATGGAAGAAAAGAAGAAAGGAAAAGAGAAAAAAGGAAAGAGAAGAGGAAAATGGAAAAAAAGGAAACGAGAAAGCGAGAAGGGAAAAAGGGAAGATAATGCAGGAAATATGGAAAAAAAGGAAGAAATATAAAGAGGAAAAAAAAGAAAGGGGGTAAGAGAATGAAGGAAAAAAGCAAAAGCAAAAAGGAAAACAAAGAAAAAAATGCCAATGATATCATAACGCATATATATATTTTTTTTTATGTTCCAAGGTGCGTTTCTGTTGTCTTTTTAATTTTCCTGGATAGCATCGCGTTTTCCTCCTCTTTTTCTTTTCTTTCTGGTATTGCGCTTTCTGGTATTGCGAAGTTTTTTTTTATACAAACATAGGAACCGATGATCAAAGTTTTGCATTCTCATTCAAGTTTTTTCCTCTTTTTTTCCTTCTTTTCTTTCTTTCTTTCGTGTACCTGTGCGCGCGTTTTTTTTTCCTGTACCATAGACTTCACAACTAGTTGACGGGAAATCTCTTCAGTCTTGGCGGTTATGGCGACTTTCACTGCGACAACTCAAACACACTCTGCGTTCTTACTCCGAATTTAAGTGGAAACAGGACGAAATCTTCAAGTTTTAGTGCATACAAGCAGGGTGATTTGATCGAGGATTCAAGGTAACTTATAAAATAGCACCATGCGTGCACTTTGAAAACGTTGTGTAAAAATGGCAAATTTGCGTAACTTTAGGTTGAAATCTTTACGTAAAATGAATGATAACTGTAGGATGAAACAAGAAATGTACGTTTAGTGCCTATCATGGCAACTCAAGCTCAGTTCCCGCGTCGCCTAACTCGCCTTAGGCACGCAGTCAGCTGGGCACTTCCCTCTGTAAAGGATTATCGCTGTCCTGCCTCTGTTTACTCTCCAAGTAAAGGACCTACAGTTATTCATCGTCTACAACTGGACGAGCGTGCAGAACTTCATGGTGAGCAACAGGTTGGCCCAGCGCCTGCATTGCTGAAGCTCGTCGGGTTCTTCACGTGCAGGCCGACCTGGACCGGGCCAAGGCAGAGGAGAAGGAGGACGACGAGGTGAACTGGCCCAGCTTGCCAGGGAGCTGGCCGACGACCAGCCGGACCCGCCGACGGACGAGTTGCTCCTCGCCGCGGTCGGCAACTACGCGGCTACCTGGCCAGGAAGTGCTGCAAGCAGGAGCTTGCCCAGCAGGAGTGGAGCTCGAGAGGGCGACCCGCCTCTGTGATGTTCGACGCCCTGGTCGAGCTGGTCGGCCATCTCTGGCGTCCTTCGATGTCGCTGTGGGACTCCTGATGCAGGGAGGACAAGAAGGAGCTTGAGGTTCCTCTCCTTGCCATGCGCCACAGGGACGGGTTCAGGCACCTCCTGGAGTTCCTGGCGGCCTCAGACCCGACCTTGCAGGGGTACAGGTGCCAGGACCAACACCATCTTGCCGCACATCAGCAGGTCCCTCTTCAACTGTTTCGGTGCTAATTTCTCCAAGGACGTGACCTCAGAAGCGAGGAAGAACAAGGCCTTGAAGCAGCCGACCGGCAGGAAGAGGAGCAGTATCGAGGAGGGCAGGAAGGAGACGGCGAGGAACAGGGACGTGTACAAGTCCAGGAAACGGCTAAAGTGATTGTTCAGGGACGAGGGCCAGATAGCCGGCAAGACGTGCTGCGGCAATAGTGACATCGAATTCAACCAAAATAAGTTGTGATTGTATATAGAAAAATGAATATTTTGCTTTTTGTTGAGTAAAATAAGATGTTTCTGCATGCTTTCCTCAAGTATTAAGTTTCTAATGTGAAAATTAAGTGATTTATTAGATATAAGATATGCTAAATATTGCTATTGATTCTGAAAATATAAGTGATTATCTCTGCATTTGGTGATGTTTGTGCATCTAGCGTAAAGTTATACTTATATAAAAACAATTAATCATATGCCTACCGTCAAGAGATTGTGAAGTCTATGCCTGTACTTAATTTTCCTTTTGATGTCTATTTTTCTTTTTCTTTTTTACATGTTTTTTAAAAATTTTTATGTCAGCTCTTTTTCATTTTTTTTCTGGTATCACTTGTATATCTCTCATTTTTCCTCTTTTCCTGGTACCACTCTATTTTCTCCTCTTTAATTTTCTTTTCCATTGCCAATTCCCTTTTCCTTTTATCATTTTCCTTTCGGTATCTACATTTTCATATCCATTTTCTATTTAATTTCTTTCGTTTCCAATGCTTTCCTATTTTTTTTAACTTTTTATCTGATATCAATGTATTCTTTTTATCTTTTTTTAACCTTTTCCTGTCTTTCCTACGTTTTTTTTAATCCGATATTTCGTTGTTTTACTGTTCTATTTAATTTGTTTTCTATTGCACTTCACTTTCGGGTATGAATTCGTTTGGTAACTCTTTTTTTTAATTCTGGTAACACTTGTATATCTCTCATTTTCCCTCTTTTCCTGGTACCACTCAATTTTCTCCTCTTTTTAATTTTCTTTTCCATTGCCGACTCCCTTTTCCTTTTATCATTTTCCTTTCGGTATCTACAATTTCATATCCATTTTCTATTTAATTATCCCCACTTTATTCCTTCTATTTTTGGCATCACTGCAAAAAAAAAAAAAAAGGTTCTAAGGTGAGGTAAGTGGCAACAGTTTGACGGACCTTTTTTTTTCTTGTTCTTTTTTTGTTTCTCTTGATGACGATGCGTGGAATCAAAGAGAGGGGCTGTTTTTTTTTTTTTTTCCTTTTTTTATTTCCTTTGCTTCCACGTGCCTCTTCGTTTGCCGGTGATAAAGTAAATTTTTGAAGTGGGGGGACTTTTTTTTTTTTTTGGTGCGTGTGACTTTGTGATTCTCAGTGCCACGACTCCCTCTCTCTCTCTCTCTCTCTCTCTCTCTCTCTCTCTCTCTCTCTCTCTCTCTCTCTCTTGGTGACGTCACTGGTGCTTCTCCTCCATCCTCCCTTCTCTCCTCCATTTCGTTCCCTTTATTTCTATTTCTTTCTCTTCCATTCCCTATCTTCTCCCTTTCCTTCCCTCACACTCCTCTCCCTTTTCATTATATATCCTTCTTTTATTCTCTACACATCTCCACTCCCCTCACTTCTCCTCCACATCCCTCTCCTATCTCCTCTCTTTCTCTTCCTTTTTCTTCCTCTCTCCTCCTTTCATTCTCTTTTTCACATCGCTATTCCCTCATTTTTCTCCACTTCCGTCTCCTATCTCCTCTCTTTGTCTTCCTTTTTCTTCCTCTCTCCTCCTTTCATTCTCTTTTTCACATCGCTATTCCCTCATTTTTCTCCTTTTCCGTCTCCTATCTCCTCTCTTTCTCTTCCTTTTTCTTCCTCTCTCCTCCTTTCATTTTCTTCCTCACATCTCTGTTCCCTAACTTCTCCTCCACTTCCCTCTCCTATCTCCTCTCTTTGTCTTCCTTTTCCTTCCTCTCTCCTCCTTTCCCTTCTCCCTTATGATGATTTTAGAACAAGAACTAGACTTTTTGGACAGGTCACATCTTGAGTTAAGCAAATAATAGACGGGAACCAGAGTGACAGAATGACAACTCAGGTATTGTAGAAGTGAGGGAGGACGGAGAACTAGGTAAAGAGATAAGATGTTCTAGCGATAATAACAACAGGGACTAGACTTTTTGGACAGGTCACATTTTGAGTTAAGCAAATAAGAGACAAGCGACCAGAGTGACAATGGTAACCCAGGTATTGTTGTAGTGAGGGCAGACAGAGGAACAGGCAGAAATATGAAATGTCCTTATGATGATTTTAGAACAAGAACTAGATTTCGGGGGCATATTACATCTCGCGTGGAACAAATAAACAGACAACCAAAGTAAGAGAATGGCAGCCCTGGAATCACAGAAGTCAGAGCCGACACGGGACCAGGTAGAGATATGAAATATTCTAATGATTAAAAACAAGAAATGGACTTGGGGAGGGCAGGCCATATCTTACGTTGAACAGATAACAGATGAACAACCAGGGTAACGGAATGGCAACCCGGGAACTCTAGAAATCAGGTTAGACGGAGAACCAGGTAGAGAGATGTCCAAAAATCGTACAGGTGAGGGCGGAAGGAGGAACAGGTAGAGAGATGAGATTAGGGTATTTACCGGGGCAGGACGGGGAGCGAAAGAGAACATTAGGAAGAGCTTTTGTTTTGGCGTAGTCTAGTATTAGCTGTGATGAGACAAGGAAGAGGCGGAGGAGGAGGAAGAGGAGGACGGACAATTAGCAAGTACACGGAACAGAACACACTATTACTTATAACAGGATAATATAACAATCTCATCTTAAATAGTAGCTTGGCCTCTTCCTCTTCCTCTTACTCCGTCCAGTATTTACATAGGTGGTAAAGAAAGATGATAAAGAAGAAAGGGCCATCTCTATCTCTCTCTCTCTCCCTTGCTTTCCTGTCTACTTTCTCCCTTTCTTTCCTCTTCCTCTTCTTACCTTATAGAGTACCTTTGCCTCTTACTCCTCCTCTTCTTCACTCCGGCACTGATGTAGATGGTGACGGAAGATGATGATGAAGAAGGAAGGTCCATTTTTCTCCCTCAACTTCCTTTCTCCTCTCCTCTTTCCCTCTCCTCCTCTCTCTCTCACCGCTCGAAGATGTTGAAGAGGGAAGATGGTAGAGGAGGAAGGCTCATTTTTCTCCCTCTCTTCCTTCCTCTTCTCTCCTCCCTCTCCTCCTCTCTCACCGCTCGTAGATGTAGAAGAAGAGAGACTGGCAGAAGAGGAGGAAGGCCCAGTTTTCTCCCTGTCTTCCTTCGTCTTCTCTCCTCTCTCCCTTTCGCCTCCTCTCCTCGCCGTGGGATAAAGTCTGGAGGAGGAAAATGATAAGGAGGTGTAATCGCGTCGCTCGCTTCTCGCGCGGGTTGGGTTACTGAAGGGAGCGCTTGAAGAGACTCGGCGTAATTAAAACTTTCTTCGCTGTAGGAATGCGTATTAATGAGTCAAGAATGTCCGGCTCGCGCGTAGAGTAGAAATAATTTTTGGAATGCTATACCGATTTTGATTTTTTGTGGTTGTTGTTGTTGTTTATTCTGTTTTTCCCCTTATGCTGAAAAAAAAAAAACTCTACGACGCCTAAAAGTAGAAGATTAAAAATGCAGTCTTCTTTTTTGTAGTTGTTGTTTTTGTTGTTGTTGTTTATTCTGTTTTTCCCCTCATCCTGTAAAAAAAAAAATACCCCTACGACACCAAAAAGTAGAAAATAAAAATGCAATCTTCTGTTTTTTTTTGTTTTTTTTGCCTCCTTTCTGTTTCTACCTCTACGCCGCCAAATGGTAGAGACTAAAAAAAAAAGTATTATTCTTTATTTCAAACGTCGTGATTTAAACTTGCCAGGACGAAAGGTGGACGGAAAAACAAAAGAAAACAATAAAGGAAAGTGTGCAAGGAAGGAAAACACGATCAGGGAGGAAGGACAAAATAAACGGTGCAAAACCTTGGAAAAGAGAGAAAGAAAGACTCAGCAGAAGCAAACGAGAAGGAAGGAAGCGACGGTAGAAAGAGTTGAAGGGACGACAGAATAAGGCAACAAAAGGCTAAAGGATAAAGAGAAAGCGATCGGAGGGAAGTGAATCAGACGGAAGGAAGCGATGTGAAAGAAAGAAATATAGAAGAGAGAGAGAATAAAGGGTTAAGAGAAAGGATGAGAGAAAGGTTAGAGGGAAGATTAGAAAAGACAGAGAAAGCGATTGGAGGGAAGTGAATCAGACGGAAGGAAGCGATGTGAAAGAAAGAAACACAGAAGAGAGAGAGAATAAAGGGTTAAGAGAAAGGATGAGAGAAAGGTTAGAGGGAAGATTAAGAGGTAAGAGAGAGGATGAGAGAAAGGTTAGAGGGAGAAGATTAGAAAAGACAGGAAAACACACATGAGGCTACAGAAGAACTACAAGAAGCCAGACGTCCTTTACATGATAGCTCCTGAGAGAGGGTCATTCCAACTTCCGTCCCCATCCATAAATACATAATGAGAAAGACGGGTAGAGAGAAAAATATAATTGGGTTGCAAGAAAGGGAAAGATAATTCGATGATAAGACTCGGAGAAAAGATAGAACACATATGGACAAAGGAAAGAAAGAAGGAAGGATTGAGAGAAGTCATAGGTAGAAAATATCAAACTAGGGTAAAAGAAAAAGGAATACAGAGAAAAAAATAAATGAAGAGGCGGAAAGCAGTTAAAGAGAAGAGAATTAAATTTGGAGCAGCGATTAGCGGGCTTTTTTTCATTATTGTTTCCTTTTATTTGCCCTGAGGTGCTTCCTCTGCTGTAAAAAAAAATCAAACGGCAATAAGAAAAAGATGGAAGAAACATAGGAGGAAGGGAAGGAAAACAGGAAAAGGAAGAAAGGGGAGGATAAAGACAGAAAAGAATTAAATAGAACCAAAATAACAGAAAAAAATACTGAACGAAAAAAATACCAACGAAACTTTTCACGGTACATCACAAATAAAACAAATAATAATAAAACAAATGATGAAACAAACAGAAGATAAAACAAATAACAAAAGAAATAATAAAAGAAAATACTGAGCGGGAACAAAAACGCCGAGACGCAAACGTTTCCATGTTAACCCGATAGCAGCGCCGGGCCAAATTTTTGCCACGATATAACCCCAAAAAACAGATGATTCATAAACTGATCACAAATGCGTTGATATATATTATGAAATGGTTTACGTGAGTGATGATTTTTTCTCATTTTTCTCGCTAAGAGGGGCCTTTAAGAAAAATGATCCCCGCAGCTACCGGGTTAAGATAGAAAAATACATTAAAGGATCCACCTCTCTATCCCCTCCCTCGCAGCACCCACGGCCTCCTTAAGATCTCCCCGCCGTGCAGAGCTTAGGGGTCTTGTCCGTGTTCTCAGACGCTTTCGGCTCCCACATCAAATAATTCTAAAGCCCCCAAAGAAAATTAATCGGGCTCTCATGAGTGTTTGCTTCACGTTCATGGTGCAGAAACCTTGTCAAGCTATTTATTAGGCTCATAAAATACCTACTCCATCTCCACGAAAGCCTTAGCAAAATGTTGGTGAGTAAGCCCCGAAATGTTTGAGAATATGGGCGCCACTTATGAGGTTTAAAAGATATTAGCATCAGGAAAAAAATTTGCCGCCGCATCCTCAACCGATATCTCTCAAGGGCTGAACAAGAACAAGATTAAACTTTATACACTTCAATGCTGGATACTTTATAAAATCTGAAACGTAATCCTGACTGCATATCTTCTATTTCTGGGAGACGGTGACTTCAGCATGAGGGCGCGGTGTCCAGGTGGGTCAGGGTTTAAGACGCCCCCCGCCGCCGCTACAAACTGACAATTTTATATCATCACCAAGTGGCTTAATTAAAACTACTTATCAACCTCTACTCCCGAAATTGACTTATCTTTCGGCCACTCCTCTTGACTCTTTGTAGGAGCAGTGAGTAACGGGCTTTTTTTTTTTGCCCTTTAACTGCTTCCTCGACTGTAAAAAAAAAAGCCGGACTCTAGCGAAACACTCTTAAAAGGATAAAAAAATCAGTTTCGTGGGGAAGCATGAGTCAAGCAAGATGGCACCATTATAAACATTTGCCTGCGCCGCTAACAGACTGGGGCCTATCACCAAGTCCCAACGTAAAAAAAAAATTAAAAAAACGTAAAAAATACCAATACGACCTTTTCTTATAAACCAAGTGATGAGTAATTTTAAGTCGGACTCTTTGGTGGCTCCGTTGGAAAGACTGATAACGGTAAAAAGCACAAGATGGTGTAGAGTTTTGTCCCTTGAACACTTTCCTTCCCTCGACTGTGACTTATCTTGTATCACCACTAGCGGACTTTTTTTGTTCTTTCTTTATTAACCATTTTTTTTTTTACATCTTCACCTATGGCGCCTGTAGGCTTGTTTTGAAGGGGCCTGATGGTATGGCCCAGCCCGTTGTGGCCCAGGCAAGTGTTTATAGTGGCGCCATCTTGCATTGAGCTGCCTCCTTCCTTTAAACACATTCTTACACCTTTATGACGCCACAAGGTAGAAATTACAAACGCACAGAGCAGCGGGGGGGTCGGCGTGTGTCCGGGAGACGGTTCTCGCTAACCAGGCGTACCAACCTCGACATTCGCTCTTTGTTGGCACGCCTGCCTCCCCGCCAAGTCTCCTGCCGCGGGGTGTCCAGTGAACCGCTCTCGAAACTACATGAACTCAGCCGCTGGACGCCCTGAGACATATGTTATGCCAGTATTCTTGTTGTTCCTGCTCTTGTTCTTCTTGTTCTTGTACCTGTTCTTCGTCTACGACCCCATTTTTTTCAGCTTTTTTATTCTTTCTTTCCTTTTCTTCTTTCTTCTTTTTCTATTTTTCTTCATGTACTTCGTCTTTTTTCATATTTCCTTTTCTTTTTCTTCTTTTTTCTTTTATTTCTTCATCTATATACTTCCTCTTCTTCTTCTTCCTCTTCTTCATCTTCTTCTTCCTCTTCTTCTATTGCTCGACACTAAAACCACAGCCCAAACCAACACAATATCTCCGTTTTCTTCTTTGCCTTGAGAGCTTTTTCACATGTTCCTATTGTTTTGTTGTTGTTGTTGTTGTTGTTGTTGTTTTAGTTTCGCCTATAGCGCTGATGTTTTTGTTTTTTTATGATAGGGCCCTTTGGTCGACCACAGCCAGTTAGCGGAGCAGACCAACACAAAATACAAAGCCACAATAGTACAAAGACACAAACCACAGCAACACAAGAACACAAAAATAACGCCTCATTGTAACGCACGAACACGAAAATAACGCCCAAGAACACGAAAATAACGCCCAAGAACACGAAAATAACGCCCAAGAACACGAAAATAACGCCTCACTGTAACCCAAGAACACAAAAATAACGCCCTCATTGTATCTTTCTTTTTTATCTTTTGTATCTTTTTCTTTCTTTTTTTATCTTTTTCTTTCTTATCTATCTTTTTCTCTCTTTTCTGATCTTATTCTTTATCTTTTCTTTTCTTTTTCCTATTTTTTCAGTCTTTTCTTATTTTTTTCATTGGTGAGATTTCTGTAGCTTCCTTTTCTCTATTTCTCCTTTTTTCTCTTCTCCTTAAATTAGCCAGGCTTCTATGGTTATTTTGTTCCTATTCCCTTTTCTCTTTTCATTAGTTTCTATATTCACTAGTTCTCATTTTCCCAATGTTCTCTTCTCCCTTCCTTAGTCCAGCTTCCCAATACATCAGCAAAACGATCCAAACTTTTAAGACCAACGAAGACTCAACACAAGCTTCTCCAGTTACTTGTCCTCATCTTCCCATTTTCTCTTCTCTCCTTAGTACGGTACAGCTTCCCGATATATCCACTAAACGATCCAAACCTTTACGACCAATAGAGGCTAAGAATAAGCTGCTCCTTGCCCCGGACACGTCTATCCGGACTCACAACGAGGTAATATTACAATGACATAATAACTTGATGGCTCCCGGGCGTAACGATGCAGCGGTAACTCTTAAAATTGGTGACATTTGAGAGTATATCCGCCAAGCGTCATTTTCTCGAGGACTTAAGAGGTTACTGACGTCAACAAGAGGAGGAGGAGGAGGAGGAGGAGGGAAGGGGAATGGTACACAGATAAGTGGAGGATATGCTAAAGGAGGAGGATGTGAAGAAGGAACTAGATGAATATTAGAAGAGAGCAAGGAGGAGTAGAGAAAATGAAGGAGGAGGAGAAGCAGGAGGAGGAGGAGATTAAAAAGAAGAAGGGGAGAAGGATGAGGAAAAATAGAGGGAAAGGGGTTGGATGAGGAAAATAATAAGGAAACGAAGGAGAAAGAAAAAGAGGAGAAAGAAAAGGAAGAAAAGAATGGGCAAGTGCAATGAAAGGGAGAAGATGAAAGGGAGAAAAGGAGAGAAGAAAAGGGAAAGGGAAAAAGGGAGGGAAGGTTAAACAGAAAAGAGTACAGAAGAGAAATGAAAAAAGGGATGGAAGGAAAGAAGAGATAAAAAGAGGGAA
>NC_066568.1:7045315-7050315 GCF_024679095.1 Eriocheir sinensis
TCTTTGCTCGCTTCCATTGTCGTAACAGGCGCATTTTTATAGTGAGAACAGGTGCGCCGTGAAGTAATTGAAATGTGGGTTTAAAGAGCTAAGAGTTAATGGTGTTGTGGTGATATATGAAGCGTTAAATTTGGTGGCATGCTTCATTTTTCTTTTTCTTTCCGTTTCCTTTCCTTGTCCTCTTCTTCCTCTGCTTCCATTTTTTTTTCTTGTTTTTCTTTTGTTTTTCCTTTTCTTCCTATTTCCTTTGTTTCTTTTCCTCGTCCTCTTCTTCATCGCACCTTCATATTTCTTCTTCCAATCTCCTTCTTCCTCTTTTCTTTCTTCCTTCTCTTCTTTATTTTCTTGTTTCTTTTCCTCGTCTACGTTTTCATCCTTATCCCGAGTTTCTGTTTCCTTTTCCTTTCATTTTTCTTTCTCCTGCTTCGCTTTTTCTTTCCCTTCTCCTCCTCCTCCTCCTCCTCCTCCAACCTCCTCCTCCCTCTTCCCTCTTGTCGTTAAGTGTCTTCTCGTCCCTCTCCTTCACTTC
This sequence comes from Eriocheir sinensis, assembly GCF_024679095.1. NCBI lineage: Eukaryota > Metazoa > Arthropoda > Malacostraca > Decapoda > Varunidae > Eriocheir > Eriocheir sinensis. Next base: position 7,045,845 of record NC_066568.1, read on the forward strand.
CCTTTCTTTCTTTACCAAACTTAGGCTCAATTTTTCCCTCCTCCTCCTCCTCCTTCTCCTCCTCTCCTCCTCTTACTTCTCCTTTTTCTCTCCTTCTTCTCTCCTTCTACTTCTTCTTCTCCTCCCCTTCCTCCTCCTCCTCCCCCTCCTCCTCCTCCTCCTCCTTCTCCTCCTCTCCTCCTCTTACTTCTCCTTTTTCTCTCCTTCTTCTCTCCTTCTACTTCTTCTTCTCCTCCCCTTCCTCCTCCTCCTCCCCCTCCTCCTCCTCCTCTTTCCTTAGTAACACAGAGAAACACATTCCCCTTGACACCTGATACAACATTCTCTCTCTCTCTCTCTCTCTCTCTCTCTCTCTCTCTCTCTCTCTCTCTCTCTCTCTCTCTATCCCTCCCTCCCTTCCTCTTCCTCTCTTCTCTTCCACGCATCTTCCTTCCTTCCCCTCCATTGTCTTCCTCGTTTCCCCCCTCCCCCCCTTCTCTCTTCTTTCTCTTCTATTCTCTGCTCTTCTTCCTACGCCTCTTTTTTTCCTTTTCTTTCCTTTTTTTTATTCCTTTTTTGTTGTAATTTTTTTTCTCCTTACATATTTTTTTCTTTCAGTTTTTTCATTTCTATTTTTTTCCTTCATCTGTTTTTCTTCTTCCTTCCTTTCTTCCTTTCTTCATTGCTTCTATGCCTTTCTCTCCTTCGTTCTCTTCCTCTCTCCATCTCTTCTTCTTTTCCTCTCTTCTTCTTTCTTTCTCTTTTCTTTCTTCCGACCCTCTTTCTTTATCTCCTCCACTCCTCTCTTTCCCTCCTTGCCTCTCTTTCTTCCTTTTTTCGTTTCCTTCTTTCCCTTGTTTCCTCTTTGTTTCTCTCCTCCTTTCCCTTCTTCCTCCTCTCTTTTTTTCTATCCCTTTCTCCCTTCTTCCTCCCCTCTTTCCCTCCTCTCTTTTTTTCTATCCCTTTCTCCCTTCTTCCTCCCCTCTTTCCCTCCTCTCTTTTTTTCTATCCCTTTCTCCCTTCTTCCTCCACTCTCTCCCTCCTCTCTTTTTTCTATCCCTTTCTCCCTTCTTTCTCTACTCGTTCCCTCCTTTTCTCTTTCTTCTATTTCCCTCTCCCTTCTTCCTCAACTGTTTCCCTCATGCTCTCTTTCTCCCTTTCTTCTTCCTTTAGCCACTCGTTCCCTCCTTCTCTCTTTCTCTCCATTCTCTTCTCCCTTCTTCTTCCCCGCTTTCAATCCCTCCATCTTGCTTCCCATTCTTTTCTCCTTCCTTCCTCCCCTCTCCCCCCCTCCACACACTCAGGTAATGACAGGTAGTAGCGACTAATGACCACAGCGTTACCTGAGCAGTAATTAGACAGAGATTACCTGTTTCCGCTCAGCTAATGATGAACAGGTATAGGTTTTTTGTCACCTGGTTGGGAAATGTTGGGACGAGGCGGAGGAAAATGAAAATACTGATATCCTCCTGCTCCTCCTCCTCCTCCTCCTCCTACTACTACTACTACTACAGAAAAAACATAACATAAGGAGTCTGCAAGAGGCTCCTGTAAACCTAACCCCACCTAACATCACTCACTATCCATGAATCTATCTAAACTTTTTAATGTATCTATCATATTGGAAATCACTACATGACTGCCGAGCCTGTTCCAATCATCCACCATTCTGTTCGTAGTAGAGGGGAGGGCAGGAAAGGGAAGGGAAAGGGAGGGGAAGAGAAGGAATGGGAACGGAACGAAACGGAAGGGAAAGGAAAAGAAGAAAGGATGTTTTTACGTATATCCATGTTGAATCTGAGTTTATCCAGTTCAACCCCTTACTACGTGTCCTACCCGGTTCTCTCACCATCAGAACCTTATTAATATCCGCCTAATTAAAGCCCTTCATCCATTTATAAACTTCTATCAAAAGTCTTCTCGCACCCTTCGTCTGTCAAGTTTTTGCAAGTTAAATGTTAAAGTTTTTCCTCGTATGGCAAGTTTCTTAACCCGTGAATCAACTTTGTCATGCTCCTCTATACAGATCCTAACCTTTTAATATACATTCTATAGTAAGGTGACGAGAACTGAAGCGCATAATTGAGATGAGGTCTCACTAATGCTGAATATAGCTTGAGGATGGCTTCGGCGCTTCTGTTGCTTACGCTCCTTGAGATGAAACCCAGTACCCTGTTTGTTCCATTTTTAGCCTGAATACATTGTGCCCTTGGACGGAGATCTGCTACAGAGCTCACTACTACTACTACTACTACTACCACTACTACTACTACCACTACTACTACTACTACTACTACTACTACTACTACTACCTTTACCATTGTGTATTAGAATATCACGAACAGTGTATTACTTTTACCAATATCGACGTCACCACCTCCACCAACATCCTCTCTATTCCTATCACCAACACCAACATCAACACCACCACCACCACCACGGCCGCCACCACCACTATCCATAAAGAAAGTAAGCGGTGGGATAGAGGATGAGGATGAAGAGGATCAGGAGGAGGAGGAGGAAGAGGAGGAGGAGCAAAAAGAGGAAGAAAGACTTTGGAGAGACAGGAAGTGAAGAATGGAAAGACAAGGAAGGAAGGGAAAGACGAGAAAGATGAGGAGAAAGTGAAGGAAATAAGAAAACAAAATAGAAAGTAGAGAGAATGGAAAGAGAATGAAGAAGAGGAAGAGAAAGAAGGAAAGGAAATGGAGGAAGGGAAAGGAGAGCGGGAAGTAAGAGGAAAGAGGGAAGAGAGATAGTAGTAAAAAGGATAAGATAAGGAAGATAAGGAAAATAAGAAGGGAAAATAAGAGAGGAAAAAACAAAGGAAGGAAAAAGAAGAGAGGAAGAATATATAGGGAAAAAAGAAAAGGAAAATAAAGATAAAGAAAAGAAGAAAGGGAGGAGAGAGGGAAGGAGGAAAACAAAGAGAAAGAAAATGATATTAAAAGGAAAAAAGGACAAAAACAAGAGAAAAGAATTAAAAAAACAAGGCAACAAGGAAAGAGAGAAAGGTAGGAAGGGAAGGGAAGGGAAGGGCAAGAAGGGAAGAAGAAAAGCTAGGAAGGCAAACGAGAAAGGAAAGGAGAGGAAGGGAAGAGAAGGGGAGGGGATAGAAAGAGAAAGGAATGAAAAGGAAAGGAGAGGAAGGAAAAGTAGTAAGGAAGAAGGAAGAAAGGAAGATAGGGAGGTAGAAGGAAGAAGGAAAGGAAAGGGAATGGAAGGGGAGGGCAAGGAAGGGAAGGGAAGGGAAGGAAAGGGAAGGAAAGAGAAGGGAAGAGAAGGAAAGGGAACGGAACGAAACGGAAGGAAAGGAAAAGAAGATAGGACGTGAAAAGGAAAGAAGGCAGGAAGGAAAAAGAGTGGAAGGGGAAAAGACAAACGAGAAGGAAAAGGAAGGGAGAGGAAGGGAAGGGAAGAGAAAGGGTAGGGAATAGAAGAGAAGGCAAGGGAAGAAAACGGAAGAGGGGGAAAGAAAAAAAGCAGGAAAGAGAGAGGGGAAGTTAGGTAGAAGGAAAGGGAAGGGAAGGAAGAAGGGAAAGGGAAGGGAAGGGAAGAGAAAGGGTAGGGAATAGAAGAGAAGGCAAGGGAAGAAAACGGAAGAGGGGGAAAGAAAACAAAACAGGAAAGAGAGAGGGGAAGTTAGAAAAAGGAAAGGGTTGGGAAGGAAGAAGGGAAATGGAAGGGAAGGGAAGGGAAGGGAAGGGAATAGAAGAGAAGGCAAGGGAAGAAAACGGAAGAGGGGGAAAGAAAAAAAAGCAGGAAAGAGAGAGGGGAAGTTAGAAAAAGGAAAGGGAAGGGAAGGGAAGGGAAGGGAAGGGAATAGAAGAGAAGGCAAGGGAAGAAAACGGAAGAGAGGGAAAGAAAACAAAGCAGGAAAGACAGAGGGAAAGTTAGGTAGAAGGAAAGGGAAGGGAAGGGAAGGGAAGGGAAGGGAAGGGAATAGAAGAGAAGGCAAGGGAAGAAAACGGAAGAGGGGGAAAGAAAACAAAGCAGGAAAGAGAGAGGGGAAGTTAGGAAGAAGGAAAGGGAGGGGAAGGAAGAAGGGAAATGGAAGGGAAGGGAAGGGAAGGGAAGGGAATAGAAGAGAAGGCAAGGGAAGAAAAAAAAGCAGGAAAGACAGAGGGGAAGTTAGGAAAAAGGAAAGGGAGGGGAAGGAAGAAAGGGAAGGGAAGGGAAGGGAAGACCGCCTACCTCCCTACCTACCTGGCAATCTAATGAGCTCAGGAGGAAACGGGAGGCGGCAGGTGAGGTGAAAAATAAGCTCCCGGGGTGAACTGTCTTAATGGAAAGGAAAAAATATCCTCAAATCTAATTATACCGAAAGCCACTCAGAAGTTCACTTTGTCTTTATTTCTTTTGCCTCTCCACCGATTTTGAAGATACAGAGTTAGTTGTGAGGGTCTTTTTTTTACATGTGAGAGAGAGAGAGAGAGAGAGAGAGAGAGAGAGAGAGAGCAAGTGGATGGATTTTTTCATTTATTTTCTACTT